>NW_017731431.1:1449954-1622641 GCF_001890085.2 Hipposideros armiger
GGGGAGGGTCCTCCAACTTAAAGTGTTCCCCCTTTTGCTAATCCTGAGAGACTGAGGACTCCATGCAAATTAACAGGACAAGCAATTCGTTTATGAAGGTGCGTGTTGTCTCTGCCTCCTACCTGGGCGAGATTTAATTAGGGCCCACAGGGGACCTGCACTCGCACCGCCAGGGGTTACACTTGGCGCCGATCAGGAGCGGGCTCGTTCACCACCAGCTGCCTTCTGTGTCTCCATCAGTGCTGGTGAAAGGGCAGGTGACCACCAAGTACTACAGGTTCCTGGCGAAGCACGGCGGCTGGGTATGGGTGCAGAGCTATGCGACCATCGTGCACAACAGCCGCTCGTCCAGGCCACACTGTATCGTCAGTGTCAACTATGTTCTCACGTGAGTGCAAGTCTGGGACCCCTTTGCCCACACCAGGCGACCCTGGTTTCCACGAGGGTGCAGGTGGTGGGCATCGCCGGCTTAAGCGAGGCAGGGATCCAATCGGCTTTGACTCCGAGAGCTGCCTGCGTTGGGCAGCGGCAGCTTGAGTACTTTCATCTTTATGAAGAGGTTTCCTTCGTTATAGTCTAGAGAAAGATTTAGGACTTTTTCCATCCACAGTCCATATTTACTTTCTACTCTCTCTCTCTTAACCTTTTAAGCGAACTCTGCATTAAATAAAACTTAATGCGGCATAAAGAAAAAAAGAGAGAGAGAAAGGAAAGGGTCCGACGTACGGAGCCATTTATGGATAACAAACAGGACATCTGTTTCACTTTTTCAAATCTGGGTTTGAAGTTCTTAATTTTAAACAGAGTCTCCAATCAAAGTTAAGAGTTCTGAGAGAGTGATTTTTCTCTTGAACCACAAAGGAGGTTTTAGTGACCAAGAGGGTCTGACTTTAACCTCCAGAAAGCAAACGGACCCAAGCTAGTGCTGCAAGTTTGGGCCTGCGCCCGGGCCCCGCACGCGTCGTTTGACAGCATCCCTGGGTAAGCAGCCGGCCTCGGCCTCGCTGTGCGAGCTGCGGATGCAGCTGGCTAGGAGGCCAAGGCAAGCCGCATTTGAGCCGTATTCTTTCTAGAAACAATAATCGTGTGGCCCTGAGGCTGATCACGTGGCCTCGCGTGCGGCTTGTGAAGAAAGCACGTTCTGTATAATGTTTGTGAAAGTCAAAAGGTTGAAGCCTTTATGAAGAACCCTTTTGTGTACGCAGTTGCCATTTTTTTTTTGGTTTTCTTTTTGTTGAGGTTGAAATTCTTGTGATTTTAGAGCACCTCAGGAGTTATTTACGTTGGAAGAGTTGACACACTAGGTACTTAGTAGAAATGCTATTTTGACGTTAGGAAGCTGGCTAAGGGGTGCTTTTTGGAATCAGCCTATACTATCAGTGATGAGGACTGGATTCATTCCATGTTCTTTTAAAATGCCAAATTAAAAATGTAGTAGTTGGAAATATTATGCTTGGCAATGAGACTGTTTACTTTATGCCCTGTTTAATAGGAAATTTAATTCAATAGACTTGGAGAATGAATTTAGTTTAGATAAGAATTCAGTACTCAAGAATAATAGCTGGTTATGGGGAAGAATCGTTTTATTTATTTATTTTTTTCATTTTAGTAAACAGTGTTAAAATAAATACTATCAGGTTTTTGTAATACCACAAAGGCTTTGGATTTTAATACAGAGCAGGAAACAGTAATATTTTGGGTATCATGAAAAAGCCATCTATTTTATGAATGCAGTTTTTCATATTATTAAAATAAACACAAGAGAAAATGACAAATCCTAATTCATAAATAAGCCACTTTGTGAAGCATAAGTATTAAAGAGTGAAAAATGATGTCTGCTTACCATGGAAAGGAAATGGACATTCTTTAAGACGGTGCTTTATATGTCTGAGACATCACAAGCATTATACATACACTCTGTTCTCTGGTGGGTGCCTGTGGTTAGTAATCATTTTTTATCAAACAGCAGGGTCTATAGTCACACAGACCCATATAAATGATCAGAATGCAAGTTAGACCTCCCAATGGGTAAACTTAATTTATGTTTGGAATCATTTTGAAATATTCTGTTTTGTTTTCCAGTGGATAAGTGTATTTTCTTTCTTCTGTTGACTCTGTCATTCTTCACTTTACACACTTCTTCAGGGCTGCAGGATTAGGCTACCAAGTTTACATCAGATTAAAAAGATGTAATGAGGATAAATGATTTACAGAAGGAAAAATAACATGGCACACATTTTTTCTGAATGTTTTATACCTCTAAATGAAAATAGAAATAAGCACAGACGCACACAAGATGAAAAGCTGAAATTGATTACCCTTTTATGAGGCTCAGCTCCAATTCTTTGTATAAAAATTCTTAGGACAATTTTTATAGCTGCAAATGTGGAAACTGCCTTAGATAAAATGTCATCAAGTGGCTCTGTGTGTGTTGACAGGGTTTTCATAATGAACAGGTTGCAGTTTGTTTGATGTGTATATCACACATCTGGCTGGAAGTTACTAATTTACATTGTCTTAGCAAATTAAATAGATGGCTATTGATTCTCTATGGTAGCAGTGAACTACCACATACATTTGTTTTCAGGGTTCTCTATGAAGCCTGAGAATAAGTGAATTCTTTCCAAATACACCACCTCAAACAATATACTTAAAAACCACAAGCGCACCCCTCCCCCATAATTTGACAGGCCAGATGTTTTCCAAATTTAGACATTTTAATAGCATACATTTTGAAGGGATTTTCATGTCATGAAAGTAGAGAGAATTTTAACTAAGCATTCATCAAATAAAGGTGTGACATTTTGGTGGAAGCTGCAGAAGCTTATTTTTCTAATTTCTTGATGGTAAATTTATTATTGAAGTTAAAATATGCCTAGAAAAATTAGTCATTATTATCTAACAAAAGCAATGATGAATAAAACTTTTCAGTAACCTTGTTTTAATCAGCAACTGCAACAGCAAATAGGAATTTTAGAAGTAGGTGGTGTATGCCCTGGTGCTTTAATGGCTTTTGTATGATCTTAATACAAATATTGTTGTTCTGAAATACTGGAGAGGAGAGTGAGAAGACACTATGATTAAAATTTTAAAACTCTCTTAGTTTTTCTCTGGGCCCTTCAGGTTCCCTAAAGCTTCTATAGCTCTTCAGTAAAACTAAAAAAACAAAAACAAAAACAAAAAACAACAAAAAACCCCACAAAAAACAAAAAACAAACAAACAGAAATCAATAAGCAACTACTTCCCCAAACCCATTAGAAACCCCAAACAAAAAACCTGACCAGTTCATGATTTTCTATAAGACACACATGCCCTGTTAGGTTTGTGTGTCACATTAAAAAAGAAAACCTTTCTTACAAATTGCAAAATCTTTCTTACAGGCTTTGAAGTAAGTATTAAGTATGACAGGCACTGCTCCCTGATTATTTTCAAGAGGATATAGAATGGAGCTAGTGTCTAGTAACAGTGAATGTTGGGGAACATCTAGAAAAGTATGGAGGGGAAAAGGAAAGCCTAATTTGTAAAACCTAAGTAACTTTCAAAAATTCATATTTCCTTGAATTTTTTAAAATTAGTGGTATTAATTACTAATAGCCATTTCAGACAGAAAACATTACTTAAGTGAAGAAAATTGAAAATGTGGAATACCCAATAAACTACAAAAGGTAATTTCTAGAAAAGTGAAGAGTTTTGATTCTCTTTTAGTTTGTAAACTTTATATATTTTAAAAATAAAACTTTAAAAAATCTCCTCTGAGGATAAACCAATGAGGTGCAAAAATTCAATTTTAAAGTATTTTAAAACATAAATTTTTCAAACATACAAAAAGTTGAAACAATAATATAATGAATATCCATACACACATCATCTGTAATATAAGCCATATTTGCTTTTATGTATCAAAAATTTCTCTATGTGTTTCTATTTGTATGCACATTTTTCTCCATGCTGAATCATTGCAAAGTAAACTACAGATATTATACTTCATCCTTAAATAAAATTTTCCTACACAGTCACTGTACCATTTGTGATGGCATATTTAAAAAGTTCAAAATTACTGTATGTAGAAGGCTGAAAAAATATACATGAGAGCTAGTTTATTGATAAAATTAAAAACAACGTGCTACTGAAATTCACCAAGTACTCCCTGATGTATGATCTCAGGCTGATTGATAGAAGATGTTTTGAGAGGGGACTTCTATAGGCTATAGTTGTAAATGTTAGTGTATTTTAAACTAGAGTTCTCTAATGAAACTTGCAAGCTAATACAATTCTGATATTTTGCCTGGAAAGTAAAAGAAAGAGAGAGAAGTTTTCAAGAGTGATTTGGTTATTTTGGAACCAGACAGATTTAATATCTTCAACCATTTTTTGCTGCTAAAGAAGGCTTTTCTGCTTGTTTATTTCCTAAGTTTAGGAGGGACCACCACCATTCTAGTGGAAAACCTCATATACTATTTTAGAGTGATTCACTGAACACATAGAAAGAAGTACTTTTCTGTGTTAAAATTTCTATTTCAGTGTTGCAAAAAGCCAACTAGAGATAATTTATATTAGTGGTCCACATGACTCTTGCCATCTACTAAATAACCCTTTTGAATTTATAGAAAATCCAAATGCCAAAGGAGACATATTTACTTCATGTAAAAGGAGAAAACAGGGTCTCTACATTTTAAGTATTTCAGGTCCCATAATTTTTGTTGTTCTTTGTGCGAAACCATTATAGTTCTCACAATTAAAAGGGTATTAACATATTCTATGAATGTAAAACTTTACATATCCTCCTATAAAGCAGCAAACATTAAAATATGCTCGTATTAATTTGCTCTTTCAAGTAAAATAATACTGAGTTAATTTTGGCATTTACGTTTTTTTTAAATTAAAGGCCCAGTGATGTTATAGTTACTGCTACTAGGACATTTTAGAAAATCCTTTTTAAAAACTTGACCAATAATATGTATAGTTATAGAAACACATTTTCTTTTCCTGGTTAGCAAAACCACTCTTTTATATTATAAATAATGTCAAATGAAGCACCTTTTGACTTAAGCTACAGCAAATATAAAATAATTTACTCTCATGCCTTAAGTCTATGGAGTGCTTGTTGCATAGATTTTTTTTTTTTTTAGCTGAGCCATCCTGCCACCTGTTGGCAGCTCAGCGGCTGCTCAGCTCTGGCTGGACTCGAACCACTGTTGCTCAGAGCTCAAACTCTTGAGCGAGCTCTTAACCAACTGAGCCACTCGGCTGGCCCTGCATAGATTTTTTGATCATTAAAACTAATAATCATGTTTCACCTAAGTCCACATATACTTCTGTAAGAGCATGACTTGTAATAAAGGGTTAACAAAAAAAAAATCGTGCGCTAATGTGTACCCATTTGATCCTTAATTGTGTTTTATCTTTATTATGATAATATTGAACATCAAAGCCCCAGTTGTCTTTTTCAAATGATTTTTTGTGTAACTGAATCATTATAGAAAAAAATTGAGGACACATTTGTATTAATAGTAATTTATAGCAACCAAAACTATTAATAGTAATTGTAATTTTATAACTACCAAACACTTTATTAAAAGAAAGAACTGGGAGTTTTATTAAAAGAAAGAACTGGGAGTTTTAGTCTGTTTTACAAGACATAATACTAGTAGTTGTTTAAATAATCTTATCTTTCATACACTTTTCACTTATTGTATTTTTTAAAAAAATGAACTATATTTAGTTTTGAATTCTTTATTTATGCTCAAACTTTTATGTTTTTATTTTTGTACCTATGCCAACTGACTTTTCTTTCAAAGTGCTGTCAGATTTGTTGCCTAATTAGCTCCTTTGACAACTCTGTGAGATGGCTGGGGCAGGGATCACACGCCCCATTTTCTAGGTGAGGAAACTGAGGTCAGATATGCTGAGTAAGTGGTGAAGTCAGAATCAAAGCCTGGGGAACCAACTCTGTATGGGGAGAGTCTCTGTACAAGGGGTGGGAGTCAGGGGTGGCTGTAGGGGAGAAAATATCTGGGAGAGAGAGATGGACTTAAATGACTAAAGCCTGTAGTATTCAGCCCACCCACCTCCTGGATAGGCTTTCATCTGATCTCATAATGGAAGATTAAAAAGCTGCCGCTGTGTGTCTGCTTCACAAGTATGTACAGATATTGACAATTTAGAGGTTTAAATTTAGCAGTGCTATCTTCTCAGTGATATTCAATTAAGGATAGATCTTCCCCCCCCCCTTATGTCCCACGAAGGACATTTTCTTTTTGTAAGAAAAAAATGAGGCCTGCAAACATTTTAGTTTTTTTCCTGAATTGTTTTCCTTTCGATTACACAGCTATATTATTGCTATTCTAATTATTTCATTTCTGCAACCAGAGTTAATATTTTATGTTCTTGTTAAACAAATGTCAGCTGGCAAGCCATGCTATCCTTTTTATTAGATGAGTCACGAGTTACCTCCTGTGGCAGTGGGGTTATTTCTTAGGTAGTGTGTGTGTCGGTGTTATTGAGTGGGGATACAGAATTAGCCCTTTTCTGTTTGCAATGGAGAATAGCAGGAAAGGTTGTCCCCTGAGGACTCCATTCAGGGTCTGGCGAGAGAGAGCTTCCCCACATACTCTGGGCAGGTATGTCATCCTCCGGCCCCTTGGCAATGCTGCTGCCCAGCTGCTTCCCCCTCCCCAGGCCTCTCTGGCCGCCACCCCTCCTCGTTGTTTCCGGGACCTGGAGGGCACTGACTCATAGGGCCTCCTCTTTAGTTCCCGGGTGGAGCCACTTGGTGTGTGCGAAGTGACCAGCCTGATGGCTCCTCTCCGGCTTTCTCTGAGCACAGCTGTTGGGAGGGGAAAAGGTTCTGATCTTTGAGTCACGTGGATCATCATTACCTTATTTGAAGGCAGGGATCCGTACATTATTGTGATTGGATGGACAAATTCAAATGAGGCTTTCCTTAGACTTCTGAAAAGCATGTTTTGACTTCTGATTTAGTCTGTTCATGTGGCTAACACTTTTATATTTGGTACAAGGTGTGTGTGTGTGTGTGTGTGTGTGTGTGTGTGTGTGTGGTGGATTATATATATTTTGATAATTTAGTAAAAGGCTGCTACTACTTTCCCCTTGTTCAGTGCTTTATTCTGTGTTCTCTGTTCTCATTGGCTTGTGACATCAATCCAGATGAGCAGGTGGTGAAAGAGAATTCGCCTGGGTTGAATTGCTGGTATCTGTGTTGAAGCCGTCATGAAGGAAGAATTGGTTGGAGTTTAGATGCAACCTGGAAATACCTGAGTGCTTATTAATGGAGGAATTTAACATGCTGCCTTGTCTGAAGGAGTAATTTCTCACTACTTCCTTTCCCCAGGCTCAGGCATCCCAGGGTCCAGGGAGGTGGCAGGGGAGAGCGGTGGTCCATGGTGACAGCAGGGCTGAGGGGGACTAGAAGGAAACTTACTTTTGTGGGATATTGACAATGTTTGGGGTCTGGCTGAGTTTAAGCCATCTGTTTACCATCTGTGACTTTACTCTGGGAAGTTATATTGCAGTAGGATCGTGATTTTGTCTTTATAAAAACCCACGGCATCATTTGAAGAAGCCTGCAAGGGAAAGGCATGGGCTTTGGTGTCAGGCAGCTCTGAGTTTGAATATTCTTTGCTGCATAATAGCTGTGAGACTTTGAGCACAGTTCTACTCCTTTGGCCCTTTGTTTTCCCATCTGTGAAATAGGGACTTTTGTGTCCAACTTTTAAGGATCGATGGGGATTAAATGAGATAATATATATATATTGGGCTGTCGGAAAAGTCATGACATATTTTTTCTGTTTTTTGTTGCAAAAATGTCATGACTTTTCTGACAACCCAATCTATCACAGTGCCTAACAGAAAGAAAATATTCAAAATTCTTAACTATTGTTCTTAGCGCTCTCCAATTATGTGGTATCAACTGAAATACTTTGGAAGGGGATGAATATTTCCCTCTTTAACTTGAATTTCTAAATCCTCAAATCCACAAATTTAAATGTTTATTTTCTGTCTCTTCCCCTGTTTCTCAACACACACGCCTCTGAGCATCGTGCGCTTTGTATCCACGTGGTGGTTTCTACAGTTGGGTTAAGCTCACCCTGTTTTTTACTGCTATCATTGTATACTTCAAAACGAGCTGAGATTTCTGCTTACACAATGAAGCCAGCATTTACCACGTGCCTTATTTTGTCAGGCAAGATGGAGGCCCTTTACCTGGTGGAATGGTGCTTTATAGGGAAAAAGAATGTTCTAAGAAACTAAGCTTTTATCAGATTTCCAAGGTTAATTTCATTGGAATCAGTGTTCTGTCAACTTTACCAATGTCAGAAATGACAATTTAAAGTGAATGAACATGCAACACAGGCATTTTTGATGGTGTTCAGTGAAGCCTGTGTGTATTCCCCATTACTCTATGTGGACTGGGTATGGTTATATTACGAGAGTCTCACAAAATATAGCAGATTGCAACGATTTATTACATGAGTACATGAAGCAGAAAGCTTGGCATCTCAAGTAGTTTACAATTTTGTTGGCAAGATAGAAGCGTTCCATTTAAATATTTAAGAACTCAGATTAGCACAGTTTAAAATGATATGGTACACTGGCACTGTTTACCCAGGGTACAGAGCTCAAAGGAGCTTGACATGAGGGTGGAGCTATCAGGGAAGTACATAGAATTTTATGGGTTGGAAGCAGAGGTAGGGTCTTTTGAGGTGGAATGGGGACTTACACATATTTGTCCCATTGTTCTTTTTCCATAAGTATTCCTTGAAACACAATTGGTATCACTTTTCAAATTAGATTCAACACTGTTTTTCTCACGGCTCTTGTCTAAGCTGGGTTTTCCTTCCTTCTTTACCTTCAGTTTTTTTTGTTGGAACTGAGGATGTTCCATCAGGATTGGAAATCACTTTCCCTAGGGCTGTTAACTTTCCTAAATTAATACTGATAGATCTTCAACATGTTCACCGGCTTTAAGAATACACATGTTTTTTAGCATCTAGGCATAGAACACAGTTTTTAAAGTTCTAAGGGGTGTCAGTATTCTGAACTACATGTAAAAATCTTATTGAAATGAACACAGAGTGATACTTCGTGTATAATTGTTGTGTTTTAAAACTTATTTGCGGAAAGCAAATGTGAGGCATACAGAAAGACGATGAGCACTGGCGGATGGAAGAGAGGGAGGTGCAAGGTACCTAAACAGCTGGCTCCAGGTTTGCAGGAACAGGAAGCCTCCCCATGCTGTGCTTGACATCATAATCCTCCTGTTCTTAGAATATGATGCAGCCGAGGCTTCTTAGTGAGGTGTTTCAAACCCTGATAAACATAGGGATATATTACAAAGTATTTGAAAAATGTATTATGAAATGAGATCTCACTACATTTTATATGCAATGTACATGTTAGTTAAGAGCTTGGGCTCTGGGTCTATTGCCTGTTCAAATCCTATTGTTGTCACTCACTGGCTCTGTGGCTGTGGGCAAATTGTTCAACTTCACTGTCTCTCTGTTTTTTTTGTTTGTTTTAATCTGTGAAATGTAGGTAATATCCACCTCGTAAAGTCACTGTGAACATGAAATGAGATCGTGTGGGAGGTTCTTGGCACTGTGCCTAACACCAAGTAACACTGAGTAAACGTGAATTATTAGGATGGTTATTTCAGTGAAATGCAATAAAATAATTTTTGTCCTGTCAATAAACACAAAATCGATGTCTGCGAGTCTGCGCTGAAGGAGGGAGTGTGTGAGTCTTAGGAAGGCAGAGGGCTGCCCAGAAATGAGAAATCAGCAATGATCCTGCTACATTGGGAAAGACTTATTAGATCCTTCTTTAGCTGGTTAGGACTAGTAGGTTTTTAGGCATTCATAAATGATTTATTGAGCACCTATCATGTGTTAGGCACTGTGCCAAGTTCTGGGGACATCACAACGAATAAGACAGGATCTGCAGGAAGAAGAAATAAGCACAAATCTAAGCTGTATCTTAGCTTGATTTCCCTGTAGGCTTGCTCAAGACTAAGATTCCTTCCTGGAGGGAAGCACCTCCACCCACAGTTAGAAGAGAGCCCAAAGTGGCTTGGCACTGCTTGGGTGACCCCTTGGGGAATAAGCCTGCAGGTGTGTTCAGACTCCCCTCTTGTTAAATGGTGGGATGGGGGGTGGTGTCNNGTGTGTGTGTGTGTGTGTGTGTGTGTGTGTGTGTGTGTGTGTGTGGTGTGTTGAGGGAGACTATGATTGGCAGCAAAGTGACTGGTGACTGACTGCAGGCAAAGGAGTCCAGCTTTAACTTACAGGGACAACATTGTCCAGGGCACGTCCTGTGGCTCTCATTACCTCAGCCAGAGAGAGCACAGTGTTTGAGGGATGGTGAGGTGATTTTCTTTTTTTTTTTTTTTGAATGGGATTTTTAAATATTCTGGAGGTTGACTTCTATTAGGATTATGAATCTCAGCAAATTTTTAAATTGAAGAATCACCCTAGATTCAAAATAGTTTTGCAAACATTACATTTTAAAAAATGTTTCTAACTATATCAGGTTTTTCCTTTCTTTTTCTTTTTTTGGTAACTTTTCTTTTGTAAGGGGCAATGCTCAGGCATTGCTGCGCTGCCTTGGAGAGCCTGGAAGATGACTGTCAGCTCCAAACCGAAGGAGGGATGGGAAGATGCTCTGTTTGTTGCTATACTTAGAAAGGTTGGGGAGTAAAAGGACTCACATTTGACGGCCTGTTACTTTGTGCCAGCAGCTTAGAGAGGCCAAGAGGCTTAGCCAATATAACACAGCTAATGAGTAGGCATACCAACCCAGAGCCAGGACTCCAGTGCCTGGCCGATTTTCTCTTTGGCACACTGTCTTTAAGCTGGTAACATTGTACTAGAGTGAACCGTATGAACTTGCCATTTCTGTGTATTAAAATAGTCCAGTATTGGTACAATCATATGATTGCACCAAATATTTATCAAGTAATGTGACATTTTGCAGAGATTTTGCAAAGGTCTGTAGATAGTTTATTTGCTCTCTTGTTCAATATGGGTCTCCACAAAGTGACTTGTTTGCTTCACAGTTTGGGTGTACTTGGAACCTAGTCAGCTGCCATGTAATATGCTCACCCTCAAGTCCTGACCCTACCTTCCCTTTTCCGTTTTGATCATTAGTGCTTACGACATTTTCACAAAACAGCAATTGGTAAGCCTCACGCATAGAGCATTATTTTACTTAGAACATCTAATATTTTACTAGGATTCAAACGGGAGCTGCTGTCTTGACTAGAAGGATATTGCCCCTTTGATTGATTGCTAAATGGATAGAGCCCGTGAAAGGGTCTTTTTTTTCCCCCAGGGATTTCTTGTTCAAACAGAATTTGTTGTATCCACATCAGTAAAGCCGTGCTAATATGGGCTGCTGGCCAGATTGTGGAAATAGCCTCATTATATTGAACTGGATGTCATAATGGTACCCATTAAGGTGGGATTCTCCCTGTGTTTGTACTTTTGAAACCCAAGTCCCTTGCCACTTTTTACATCTCTCAGAGAATAGCAACACTCTCTGGTCATGCAGCCTGAGAACGTGCTGTCTCTTGCCTCCTCCTACTGAAAACCATTACGAAAATAGGATCCTTGGCTCTGAGCATTTCCAGCGGTGTGTGGCTTGTTGCTGCTCTTCAGCCGTTCACTTTACACTTTGTGCTTGTAATGACCGTAATATGTTGTGGTGGCTGAAGGTAAGAACCCATGAGATTTACTTTTAACAGTCCCATTAATTGATATTGGTGTCCAAATATACGACAGGAAAAGAACAGCTTTTTTTTTTCTTTCCCCCCAGAAGGGACCAAATGCACCACAAGGCTTTTCATTTTCATTTTTAGAAGTTGTTAAGAGACTAATAGTATTGGAGGTCACAGCATTTCTATTAACTGTTGAAATCTTACTATAGTCCTGGTGAAGAGAAGCATTTGTTATGCTAGATTTGGGTGATGGACCCCTGCAGGGTCCCAGCTCAGGAATGCTGGAAGGCTGAAGCCCACAAGGAGGGTATCGGTTTTATTTCTCTAATTAGAGCAGTTAAAGAAATAGCAAAGTGCAGAGTAGCATTTTATTGTGAGGGCTAATTGAAAACCAGGGGAAAATAGAGACGCTCAATGGCATTTTACATGATAAGACCTTTTCTATCTGCGGCTCTTCTCGGTCAGCTCAATAGACTTTCATTATAAACCAATTTCTGTCATCAGAATCAGCTTAACTTCTGTTGCTGTAATTAAGAGGATGGTAAAAAATGTTGCAGAGTATAGTCCTTTCTATGGCCAATGGGGATGCTTCTTGCAGTCATTCAGCAAGTATTTCCCCAGTGTCTACTCTGTACCAGGCTGTGTGGTAGGGCTATTGTGTGACCAAGACAGACAAGGTCCCTACTCTCATGGAGCATACATTTTAGTGGGAAGAAACAGGTAGTACTTATAAACAAATCAATATGTTGTATAATATTAAGAAATTAAAGGGGGAAAAAAAGCAGCACTATGAGATAGGAATGGTCAAGGAAGGCCTCTGTGAGGACGCCTGAATGAAGGCAGGGAGGCAGCCATATTGAGACTTGCAGGGAGAGCATTTCCGGCAGAAGGAAGCAAGTGCAAAGGCCCTGAGGTGGAAACCAGGTTGGCAAGTTGATGAACAAAGACAGTCACTGTGGCTGGAGTAGAGAAAGGCAGGGGAAGAATGGAAGGTGATGATGCTAGGATAGGTGACTCAGATCATGCTGGGTCTTGAAGGCTTTGGGAAGCCATTGGAGAGCTCTGATCAAAGGCATGGCATAGCTTTGCCTTTCATGGCTAATTTAAGCTATGAAAAGGTCATTCTGGCTGGTGTGGAGAATAGGCTTTGGAGAGGGTGGAGGGTAGAGGCAGAGAGACCAGTTGGGAAATGATTATAATTGCTTAGGTGAGGGAAGATAATGGCTTGAAAGAGGGATGTAGTGAAAGGCCAGATAGATTTGTATAGGGGCAGCAATTAGGGATATGTGTGGGCATGTTGAGTTTGAGATGCCTGTCATTCATTCAAGTGGAAGTGTCAGGTAGATGGTTGGATCTAGGTGTCTATGGAGTGGGGAGGTCTGGGCTGGAGACTTATGGAATTTAAAGTCATTGGCTTATAGAATTTAAAGCCTGCCAAGTGGATGAGATCTCTAGAGAGTGGGTCAGAAGAGAGAAGCAGCCTGAAGACCAAGCCCTGTGGCTCTCCAGTGTTATGGGGTCTGCAGAACAGGAGGTGCCCAAAAGGAGGCTGAGAGGAAGCAAGCAGTAGGGGATGAGAACTGGGGTAGTTTGGTGAAAGGTGAGCAGCGAGGTCAGGTGGAGGGGTGGGGGTAGGAGGGAGTGTGAATTTTGTCTTTGGAATGTTCTCTCTCATTAATGGTTTTCCATCTTCTCTATGGTATCCTTTCACCTAATTCCTTTAGTTTCTGTCATCCTAGATAACTAATCTAGTTCTCAACATTAGCTGACAACATTAGTTGACAACATTAGCAGCACAAGAGGTGGAGGGGCTCTTAAAAATGCAAACTGTGGGTCAGCCAAGTGGCTCAGTTGGCTAAGAGTTGGCTTAAGAGTGCAAGCTCTGAGCAACAGGGCCACCGGTTCGATTTCCACATGGGCCAGTGATGCTGTGCCCGAGTTGAGCTGCGGCTGAGCTGCCAATGGCTCAGCTGGTGAGAGCATGTGCTCCTAACAACAAGACTGCCTGTTTGATGGTGGGCTATGCCCCCCCCGCAACTAAGACTGAACTCGGCACCTTGAGCTGAACTGCCACCTGGATGGCTCAGTGGATAGAGCATGCACTCTTAACAACAAGGCTGCTAGTTCGACTCCCACGTGGGATGGTGGCTATGCCCACCCACAACTAAGATTGAACACAGCACCTTGAGCTTAGAGGCCACAAGCTGCCAATGGGCAGCCAGATGGCAACTGGTGCCCTCCACAACTAAGATTGAAGAACAACAACTTGGCTGGTCCTCCTCCTCAATTTTCCAACACTGTTCCCCTCCCCCAAGTCCCCAATTGAAAAAAGAAAAATGCAAACTGTGGGTTCCACCCTAGACCTGCAAATGAGAAACTCTACGGGGTGGAGACCAGCAAGCTGTGTTTTAATAAATGTTTCAAGTGTTTCTGATGCAAGATGAAATTTGAGAACCACTGCTCTAAGGAAAAGGGCTTATAAGCTAAGTAAATGAAAGATAATAGATGAGGCTTACTCTATTATCCCTTTCTGAGCCATCTGTCCAAAGCCAAAGAAATAAGTGTCTAAGAGTAGATTTTAAGTATCAGTCAGTAGACCATTAGTGAGACATCTTCATGGGGGCCAGGAAAGCTCCAGTCCTACTAATCATAAAAGCAGGCAGCTGCCTATTCTATCTTTAGTAATGGATTTCTATTGGTAACTATATTTTGTATAGAATTATATAAGCTCTCTGACTTCAAATATAGAGACAACAAAAATTTTGACATTTTAGTGGGCAATCTAAAATCTCTAGCAACAATTCAGGACTTATTTTGGTTAAACACAGCATATCTACCAGGCAATTTTAAATAGTGTCTGAATACTGAGGTGCATAATAATAATGGCAGAACACTTGTTGAATTGTGAATTTTTGTTCATAAAATACACCTCAAATTTATATTAGCCATTTAAATAATAGAGTTTAATATATATTTAGTCAAGCATTCCAGTAGTAAGGGCTTAAGGAGATTAGAAATAAATGAATCCAATTAAAGAAAATGTCTGTGAGATTTGATATGTCAGAGGTATGAACTGTTTGCACAGCAACTGTAAAGAAACCATTAATTATCTAAAAGAGGTTTAATTAAGAATAAATGTTATAGAACATTTAAAAATATTCAAGTTAAACAAATGAAGATTTGTACATTTGAAAACATCACATCGTGCCGTCATTTTTGCTGCGTCTTTTCTTAGAGAGTTTAAAGTCTGAGGGTGTACTTTCCTATGATCTGCAGAAATGCCAGTGCCTTTGTGTTGTGCAGAAAAGTGCTGAGCTTCCAACAGTACATTGAAGTTTAGCCTTGTGGCCACCCCCTTCCTCCCTCCACGAGATCCTGGGGGGAACTTTGGGACCCTCTGGACTTGAGTATCCCAGTGTAGTAGGAAGGTTATTTCTTTATGATTACTGGTATCTTTTCTGTTCCTAGGGTTTGTGTGGAGTTGAAAATAGGAGCTGTGGTTCTTTCACCCTCTCTGCCAGAGGGTATTTTTAGGGTTTAGGAATCAGCTTTGTAGGGGTCTGAAGAACTAGCTAAGAAAGCTGTTTCTGTGTGAATACAACTTCAACCTCATATAAGGTGGTAGGTGGTGGGTCTCCCATAACTTATCAATCTTAGGAATTGGAAGAGCTCTTAAGGGAACATACATTTGAAAAACATCAGCTGAATAAATGATAACGAAGGCAAGGGGGATGAACTCCAAGGGTGGGAAGTGGGATAGAATAATGGAAGAAGCTGGAAAAGAGGGAGCCAGAATAACACTAGCCTTTTATTTTTTATTTGTTGAAAAATTTTAAAAGTAAGAAAAACTTGGTTGACATTAGCATCACATTTTGTTTCTTTATATTTGGCTCCCCACCTCCCCCAAAGTGAGCTGATTGTGGGAGAAGAGACTGACAGTTTTTAATTTATGCATTTGATGAAAGAGGCAGCACATTTTGTGTTTAATTTGTTCAGATCTAACCTATGAACACCAGCATTCACCTTCCCATCCCCTCCTCAAGAAAATAAGAAACAGAAAGGCCATAAGAGCAATAGAATTTGGAACTTAAACCTGGAGGATTCACAAATATGCCTAAAACTTTAGTAGCTAAATATAGAATGAATTTCCAAGTATAAAAACTGAAGTTCCCCAGAAAAACAAATGTGGTCCCAAAGTAAGGTTTACTCCATTTAAACAATGACAAATATGCCATATATAACTCACATGAAATTAAATTGTTGTAAGAAACTACTTGGCAAGTGTTTCTTTTCTTTCAATTATAAGTAATAATTTAAGTTATATTCTCCAAAGAAAGAAACATAAAGTCATATAGTTCACATGCAAGCCTTCAGAGACAGATAATTCTGTAAGGCAGAAAGGGTGGAAAATAGATCAGAAAGTAAGTGAAATGTGCAGGCATTGATTGAGCATATGTTCATTTGGACATTTAAAAATTAGAAATGGTGTGCCTGAGAAGGTGAATCTATGGGAAAGAAGTTTAGTAGTGCTTTATCTTTTGTAATTTAATATTATTCTCAAAGGAGAAACCCTGGAGATATAAAGCAAAGAAATTTGGGAACCATTTCAATATGATGTAAGAGTACCTGAAATTTGCCTCAATTAGTGTTTTTTTTTTAAAGGAAATATTTTTCTGATTATAAAAGTAATGCGTGTTTATGATAGAAAAAATTTAGATAGTGCGGAGAGGTATGAAGAAAACATACAGAACATCTTTAATCTATTTTCCAGATATCTACTGTTGCATTTTGGTTTTTGCCTCTCACTAGATTTACATGTATATACAGTATATGTTACATATACATGCATATACTATACATGCTAATCTAAAAGAGATAAATTTTTACTTTATCAGTAGCATTTTTTATGTCATCAGATTAAAAAAATAATAATTGTATAATGTTTTATCACATGGTTAAACCTTAAGTAATGCTTATTGGTTGTCTATTTTTATTTATAAATGCTTATTTGATAATATATAATTAAATATAAGAAATTATGCTGATAAACATCCTTGTATATAGACTTTTGATTCTTATCTCTGATTATTTTCATAATTCCTAGAAGTGGAATTACGGGATCTAATGCACGAATAGTCTTAAGACTCTTGATAAACACTTCCAGTTTACTCCCTTACCAGTAGTATGTAAGAATGCCCATTTATTTTACCTTATCTTCATTAGGATTTATTGTCATTAAAAAAAAATCTTTGCCAATTTTGAAAGGCAAAAATGACGATAGCTGCCTTAAATCAAGTAGGATATTACTAGTGACACTAAACCTTTAAAAAAATGTTTCTCAACAATTGGTGCATTGTTTATATCCTTTTCTTATTTTTGTATTGAGGAGATACTATATTTATTATCGATTTGTTGAAGTTATTTCTCTGGGGGTTTAAAGCACTATTCCTCCTTATTTCTTCAATAATTATTGTAGTTCCAAATAAATGGTTGAGAATGAAATTAATTTCGTATTCTGGTTTGCCTAAGTATCACATATGCCATGCCTGAATTATAACTTGATAACAAATAAAGGCATTTTATTAATATACATAACACTAGAACAGTAACATAATTTGTTCCTTTGATTTAGGAACTTACAGAATTTCAGAATGATCGCTGTAAATTATAATCTGGGAATTTGAAAACTCACATACATTTGCTTACTTTAGCAGGTATTTCTCTCATTTATTTAGAAAGAGTTGCCAGTTTTTTTAATTTTCTGTCATTTGGATTTGAGATGAATGAAAGTTTATTGCAATGAGAACTATTAAGTTAATCACTTGCAAGTATCTGTTCTCTGTAAGATATTGTGCTAGACAGCACATAGAGACTGTTATAAGAGATGGAATTTAGGAGGTTGTTGTCAGGATATGCCATTGACCACACTGACTGAACTAGAAGTGCCAAATGGGTAGGAGAGGCAGTGAGTGGTGTAGGATCTCAGCGGAAGGAGCAGGGAGAAGTCACTATAGCCCATGAGGGTAAGGAAACAAATTCAGATGCAGTGTGGCAGCAGGTCTATAGCTATATTTCAACTCGTGTCATGGGTTGATACAAAGGTATTGCACAGTCCCTGTTGTGATGATGGTTGACTTTGCCACCCTTACCGACACATTACAGTTTTTGACTTACTTTTTGGTTGTTATTGTTTGCACCCATGTTTTCCCTTCTTGAAATCACAATGTGATAGTAGGCTTTGTGCCTAAGCCATCTCTTTCCCTTGGGGTGCCATCTGCTCCATAGTGTGTTGGATGAAACGTACAAAATGGAGGAGAAAGATGTTTCTAGGCAGAGGCAATGTTTATGTAACACCAAAGACTTTTTGAGAATGACTAAAATTGCCAAACCAAATGGAGAAAACCACAAGGAACAAACACAAATCCACTTATTAGTATGAGACTGTTACATTTCCAAGGGTGCCTTAGCCTGATTTCCCAGCAGACCATCCTAGTCGGTAAGCCCCTCACAGTATGGAACCCTACTTATCAGCTCTCCCTGCTGGACTCCATGGGAGCCTGAAAATGAAACATCAAGTAGGCCTCTCTGATGTGGTGCTTTACCCAGTGGCCAGGCGGGAACTCTGCCAGAATATAAAGAAGGTCATGTACTTCGTGTAACAGTGACTCTAGAATCCAATTAAAAAGTTTAGTATAAGGCGCAGTCATTCCCACTTAATCCGATCACGGTTTAATGCAATCCTCTGCTTATTTCAGTCAGTGCCTTTGGAGCCAAATCAATTGTATGTCTTTGTTTCCACGTTTTCCGTGGTAATTTGATCACCTTCAGCTGTTTAAAAAAATAGCTCAGTTGGGAAATCTGGCAACGTCTTTTCAGAATCGCCACATAAGTCAACAAAGAAGCTCCAGAATGGGCCAGCTCCAAGACGGACGTGACAAGAAGCAAAAATTCACTTGTTTAAAATGGAAGCAGAATAGGGCGTGTTGGAGTTGAAGGGGGAAATTCTTGCAAAGAATCTTGAATGAACATGAACTGATTTAAAACACTGTTGCTTGTTTGTACACTCATTCCAACTCATGTGATGATTGTAAATATATTAGTGCTGCTGTTGGCATCATGGAGACCTGTCTCCCAGTTGAAATAGAGAAATATTAATACATTTATTTTTCAGAAACTGATAGTAACTTTTAGTTGTGAAGATACATCCTGTTTGCTTTACAAGGGTGTCACACTGAGCTTCCCATATGGCAAGGTGGCATTTACCTCGTGAGTGGATGTGGCATATTGCCTAAGGGAAGACTGAGAAGGCCAGTGATGCAAAAATTTTCTTTTCATTTTATTGGAATTTGAGTGATTCCAAATATGTGCATGACTATTATAAAGTTTAGAGTATACTCTGATGGTTAATTCTGCAAATTGAATGATTTCTGACTGTCCATAATGGAATAAGAGGATTACTTTGGTCTGTGCAAATATGGGTGAGATTGACAAGTGCATGTCCTCATGATTGCAAATTACCCATTTCACAGTGCTTTCAGAGCTGACATACCTGAGGAGATGTGCAGCTTTGGCACAATTAATTAAAGGGAGGAAAAAAAACCCCAAGTGGAAATTGGTATCAGTAGCTATTTTGAAAAAATATGCCAAATGGTATATGGCACAGTTCCTCTTTTGATGTACTGATCATGTTGGCAGAGCAACATGAGTTGCCCTTGAGAGGGTTACCTGTGGAGTCCCAAACAGGTCACTGTGGCACTTTTCAAGAAAGCTGCAGAAGTAGAGCAGGCTGCGCCCTTCCTTTATTAAAGTCAGCGAAGTCAAGTTCCTTCTCGTACTTGCTTTAGAGTCTAAATTCTGTGGGCCCAAGTACAGTAACACCTTGGTTTGCGAGCATAATTTGTTCCGGAAACCAACTACTCGTATTGCAAGACATCTATCGTTTACCACGTTAAAGGGTACTAGAAATGTTTGCTCATCTTGCAGAACACTCACAAACCACATGACTCGCAATCCAAGGTTTTACTGTCGTTTATTGTGTCCTGCTGCACAGGGAAGCATTGCATGGCTTTGCTATGCGTGCACCTAACTTTGAGGATGTGTGTGATCACAGATCGTGCCTCCCTGTAGGGAAGGGAGAGAGGTAGGGTCAGACTCTTCTTTGTGTCTGAGTTTGGAAGAGGAAAATGGAACTCATAATGTGATTCCCATCAGCAGCTAGCCCTTTAATCTATACAAACGAAATGCTCAATTTAATAGAATTCTAAAAATAAAACAAATGCTTTGTTCTTGGTGAATCCGCCATTCAGAGCTCCTCTTGGCAGCACATCAACCGTACTTGAAATGTCTTTAAGTGGGTATTTTTTTTTATTGTGCTTTTCATCCGAACACATCTTTTGAGCTGTTAGAGTTTAGAACAGGGAAACAGGAAGGCTGAACTCCTCTCAGAGAGTTGGGTCTGTGTTGCTCTATGGTCCCCATTTGCTGACTTAGCAATAGAGAACTTACCTTAATAAGTATTGGCCATACTGCAATAGAGTTTAGAGGCTAAAAAGTAACAGAGCAAATTAAAATGAGTTTGGAGTAGAAAGAAATACAGCATAAGGAAGTATTTGTAATGAAATGTATTACAATTACTACCAACAAAAAACTGTTGCACTGGGGAAATCAGGTGCCCAAAAGTGCCGAGTGTGGGAGTTAAGAAACAATAGTGACTATTTATTGAGCATTTACTATGTGCTAGGCACTGTGCTATGAGTTCTTCATATAATATTTCATCTAAACCTCACCACACCTCTATGAGTTATAAAGAGGAAATTGAAGTCTAGATGGGTCGTTATATAATAAGTGGCTCAAATCCTGATCTACCTGACATCATGGTCTTCTGGTAGATTTTGGTGAGTTCCTTTTTGTAATTTTTGATGTGCATGAAAACATTTAGTATTTTTATTAATGTATCAAAAGTTTTTCACTTTTTTTCATTTTTCAGTTAAACTTATTGGGGTGGCAATTTTGCATAAATCATATTTATTGGAGTTTTTATGTGAATATTTAGAATTTCAAATCATTTGTTGGTTTTAAAGTGTTACTTAAGCCTATTTATTTATTTATTTTTTAAGATTTTATTGGGGAATTGAGGAAGGGGAACAGTGTTGGGGAATTGGGGAAGGGGAATAGACAAGTTGTTGTCCTTTGATCTTAGCTGTGGAGGGCACAGCTAGCTCAGCTCCAAGTCCAGTCGCCATTGAGCCACTTGTGGGAAGCTCGTGGCCGCTCAACTCAAGGTGCCCTGTTCAGTCTTAGTTGAGGGTGGGCGTAGCCCACCATCCCATGCAGGAGTCAAACCGGAAACCTTGTTGCTAAGAGCACACGCTCTAATCACTGAGCCAGCTGGCTGCCTGTTGGCAGTTCAGGGAAGCTCAGCTCAAGGTGCCGTATCTTAGTTGCGGGTGGATGTAGCCCACCATCCCAATGCAGGAGTGGAACCAGCAACCTTGTTGTTAGGAGCACATGGTCTCACTTGCTGAACCATCCTGCCACCTGTTGGCAGCTCAGCTCAACTCAGCTTGGGCACGGCTCACTGGCCCATGTAGGAATCGAACCGGCTACCCTGTTGCTCAGAGCTCGTGCTCTTAACCAACTGAGCCACTCGGCTGGCCCCCTATTTAAACCTATTTAATTTGGAGTATTTCTATCATTGGAAGCTATACAAGAATTTTGGACATTTTTAATCGGTTGAGACACATATTTTGGGGGTCTGAAAGTGTGCAAGAGAAAAATGAATTCTTGTTTACTCTCTGCTTGCATCCATGAAGTCCCTGTGCTGAAATATTGCATGAATGAGTGTACACGACTAAATTAAGAAACTGTGGTACATTTACACAATGGAGTATTACTCAGCTATAAAGAAGAAAGAAACCTTATCATTTGCAATGATATGGATGGACCTAGAGAACATTATGCTAAGTGAAATAAGTCAGTCAGAGAAAGACAAATACCATATGATCTCAGTTAAAGAACTAAATAAATGAGTAATGTAAACAGAAATAGTCTCAGAGACACAGAGGAAAAACTGATGACTGCTAGATGGGGTGAGGGTGGGGATGAGGGAGAAGGGGAAGGGATGAGACAACATAAATTGGTAACTACAATATTGCCTCTGGGATAGAAAAGACAGTTTGGGGAATATAATCAATAATGTTGTAAATATTTTTTAGGGGGCCAGGTGGTCTCATGTCTTGTCAGGGAGACCACTTCATGGACGGTGTAGAGGCCTGACCACCACACTGTACATCTGAAGCTGCTGTTGAATAATATATGTCAACCATAATTTAATACATATATAGTCATGGGATGTGGAGTAGAGTGTGGGAATGGAGTGAATGGAATTGTAATAGATATGTATGATATTGAGGGTGGGAGGCCAGTGTATGGGGGGAGGGGGGTTGTCACTTTGTGAGGGGTGAAAAGGATAGCTATTGCATTGTTTCGTACACCTGAAACTAATAAAAAGAAAAAAAGAATGAGTGTACAACATTATATGCTGTATTTTCAGGGGTGCACGGTTTTTGCAGTCTGTCTAGGTCCTGCCAGGCAGGTAATGAGTGGATATTCTGCTGGCCAATGGACAAAATTCCATTTGGCACAGAGGATGCCCAACGGTTGGTGGAGACCTCCTGTCAGAGCCCACCTTGCCTGGCTTGCTGTCACACACATGGGATCTCAGGACAGGTTGGTGAGGGGACTTACAACCACAAGGGTCTTTTCCCATAGAGAGAGGTGCTTGGATTGCAAGTTATTAGTAGTCACTGGGGGAAACAATTCTTTCTTTTTTTTTTTAGCTGAGCTATCCTGCCACCTCTTGGCAGCTCAGCGGCAGCTCAACTTGGGCTGGGAATCGAACCAGTGACTCAGTTGCTCAGAGCTTGCACTCTTGCGTGTGCTCTTAACCAACTGAGCCACTTGGCCAGCCCAAACAATTCTTTCTTAGTTGCATCCCTTGTCTTCTCCCTCTTCCATCTATGTGAAATATTGTACACAGGGCATTGGAGTACAACAAAGTATCTCTTGACTCTTGTCCTCTAGGAACTTAGAATCCACTGGGAAAGATAAAACATCATCATTTGAAAAATAATGTCAGAGGAGGAAAAAGTTTCTGGTCCCCTCCCTACTTCCCACAGGAACTGGCCCCGGTGCCTTCTTCATGAGGGTTGCAGCTTAGTCCTTCTGTTCATTGATGTCTCCACAGCCCCTGGAACAGGGCCCACACAGAGACACTCAGTAAACATGTATTGAAGGAACGATTGGTTTAGCTGTCAGGAAGGGCTTCATAGAGCTGAACGGGATTTCAGATAGTTCTCTACAAGAGGAATTTTGCAGGTTTGTGTCGGAGGAAGGAGAGAGTCAGAAAAGTATATGGTCAGTTTGGGGAGAACTATTTTGTATGAAGGGAGGGGCTGATGAAAAAATGTTTTGAGATAGTGTCAGAAAAACAGGTGAGAGCCACATTTCCAGATTTTGGAATTTTTGACCAAGGAGCGTTCAGAGTCTGTGTTGTGTTGTCCTTAGAAGGAGTTAATTAGAGCAGTGGCACAGACCAGGGATGTGATCAGAGCTCCCAAGCCTGAAAGCCAAATTGCATGCCCACCTTGTAAATTTTTGTTGCTCATATAGGAGAATTTTTGTTTCTAACTTGCACTAAATAGGTGGACTATGTGGTATGAAACCATTGTAATTTGCGACATATATCAATACACTTTACTTTGTGGCAGTAATATTATCAAACCTGTTTTGATAGCTGGTTTCTATTCTTAGTCACTTAAGGGACTCCTTGCCTGAATTATACCTCTGCTTTTGCCTATCTCTCTGGGGAAACAGGGAAAAAGAAAGGAAGATAAAGGAGTATTTGCTGATCCATGGAAATCTTCCAGTCATTTTAACATATATAATATTTTTAATTGGTTATATTTCATATGCCTATCCTAATCCAAAGAATGTGAAAACTACATATAAAATTTTTAAAAGGTGAACCCATTAGACAAAAGGAAAAATGAAAGAAGCCAGTGGAGTTTGTTGCACAAAATGTCTGCTGTGAGGACTTGTATACTTGCTAAAGGTGGTTACAAGTTGGATTAGGGACTTTTTGACTTCTAGTGCATAGAGGGAAACATGATGAGTTATATGATTCACAGTGTTCATGAAATAAAAAGAAATCAATTACCCAGGTGCACCCAGCTAGTTCTGGAAACTGAGAGAAAATTTTCCCATGAGTCCTCATAGAGAAGACTCTGAAACATCTTATTTTGGCTGCCAGTGGGAAGGGCTACTGTCTTCTTATGAAAACCGAGGAGTCTGACAAGATCCCCTGCCATCTGGAAGAAGCAGACTGAGGTGGTAACTGTGGGCAGGGCCAAGGCTGTCATCGTCAGCCCCTAAGTACCAAGCAATAGCTTCATAATGAGCTCTCTGATAAATTCTTTGTCCCCTTCAGATTAGTCTGCAGTTATGCTCATTTATTTGTTTACTGTTTATTCTCCCCAAATAGATTGTAATCTGCACCAGGGCAGGAGTTCTAGGTGTCTTACTATAATTTTATCTCCACGTAGCACAAAATCTGGTGTATATTAGAAGCTTAATAAATATTTATTGAAGGAAGAAAGGAATGGAAAGAACTGGTGATAAAATGTACCCTAAAGTGGCTGAATTAGTTGGCCTGTTGAAGGGTATTTTTAACTACTTATAGGTCTGGTTACATTAGTTTGCTAGCTGTAAAAATATTTGGAGTGTTTACCAGAATGATTGATCTTGGAACAGCTAATAGAAGACATTCTTGCTGCCAATAGTCAGATAGCATCAGATGGCCCATTGTCTGTTGTGTTCACCCCACACAGGAAATCTTTAGGGTAGGTTTAATAATGCATCTCTCACCAACGAAGACACAGAAGCTCAGAGAAGTTGAATTATGAATTTTTTTCTACTTATAAAAATAATGAAAAAAACCCTTTTTTAATCAAGACATTTTCAAGAGTGTATCATATAATTTGGCTATGGTATACGTGGCAGCTACATTCACACACTTTAGTTAAAAGTTAGGCATTTCTAAAATAGTCAAGGTGTTTGTGGAAACCAGCTGTATGGCTGTTACTTGTTTCCTTTTTGAATATGGATTACCGTCATTTTTGGTGAAAGAACACATGAATCCATTGCCTGTGGTGGCTGATTAAGGGCTGTGTCTTCCCACCCTGCAGGGACACGGAGTACAAAGGGCTGCAGCTCTCCCTGGATCAGATCTCAGCCTCCAAACCAGCCTTCTCCTACACCAGCAGCTCCACTCCTACCATGCCTGACAACAGGAAGGGGGCCAAGTCCAGGCTCTCAAGTTCAAAGTCAAAATCCAGGACTTCCCCATACCCTCAGGTAGGTGCATTGCCATTTTGTAACTTCCCTTTTTTTGGGTGACTTGGTTTGGTCTCATAGTGGAGGAAGTAATTAAAACTGTTTGGAATTAATTATCTGGTTTCAAAATTTTTAAACTTCTATAAATCTGGAGAGCTTTCTAAAACTATCTTCTTTCTCTTCTTCCTTTAAAATAACTGTGCTCGTAAAAATTTGAAATGATATTGTGGTTTACTGCTTTTATATAAATGTGAGAGTCTCAGTTGCAGTCAGAGCCATTGCCTTGTTATTTCAGGGCGATTGATCCCCAATTTCCCTCACCCCCCACAACAATTAACCAGAAAGATGTAGCCAGCAGAGCAAAATAGGGAAAACAAGAGCTTGATGTTGAAAAATTGAATCTTAGGACAGGAACTGAAGTAGAAGGAAATTCAGAAGTGGAAGTAAAGGATCAAGGATGCATTTCACCAGGAGACTTTAGCACAGATGGACTATTTATGGGGAAGAATAAAATAGAGAGGGTTTTCCAGATGGCAGGAGTGTGATAGGAAAAGCAACTCTTCTCATCTTTGCAAGGTGATGAGCTGATGAGACCCAGAGGAGGTATTCCAGAAACACCGCAAGGTACAAATTACAAAGATGAATCCTGATCCTTGGAAGGGAAAAATTATTTTTCTGTTCGGTCACCGAGATATAGAAAATAGGCTGTGTCAAGGTGTACACACAACTCTCTTTTGGCCTGAAGGAAGTAGGACAGAACTGGGGATTCCCCACTCCGAATATTCTGTGACCACCTCACTTCCATGCTTCTCTTTAAAGGTGCCACATCAAACTCCTGCATGTCGTTAGAGTAACTCAGGAGATGACTCCTGGGCTAGTATAAAACCAAAGTGGATTTGGAGTCATTTCAGCAAGGTGGTATTTATCATTTATGTTTTAACTATACTTTTAATGTAAACAGGGTAATCTATTGAGTACAGAAATGATTATTTCCTTACTTATAGAGCTGTATTATTCTGTTGGTGTCCACAAGTGTATGCTGTTTGAAGAAATGTCATTCGTTTACCTAATGGTCACTAAGAAGCTACTATTTGCTAGATTATTTTAGTGGGTTGGTATGTGAAGATGAGAAGATCATGACCCCCAAGGGACTTATGGGAGTCACGTGGTTTAAAGTCTCCCACAAAACCCCCCGGGTTTCTTTACTCTGACAAAAGAGAGAAGTAGATGTGTGATGTCTAGACATCTTTCAGTGGACACTTCTGCTATGAGGACTGAGCATTATACTTATAAAGTGCAGTTTAAGTCACAGTGGAGGAAGAGTTTTTATTGAACATCTGAGAAGCTTTTCTTATTGCTATCTTGTACCTTGGGAAAGTTTTACTGTACCTTTTACTACTTGGAAGGGTGGATTATATGTTTGGATAATTCTATCCTTAAATATATAGGAGTGTTGGAAGAATTTGAATTAGGAAATACTAAGTTAAGAAGGAGTTTGCCCATTATACAGAACTTAAACCACAAAAACAAAATCGTCTCATTGAATTTCCAAAACCTCACTAAGTATGTTTTCTTTCATGCTCAGCTCTTTATGTCTAAAATTTTTATTAGGTTACTCTAATGGTAGACTCATTTTGAAAAAAACATTTTAACTGCCATTAGGCTGCTCCTTTGTGTGTGGGCAGGAGTTAATTTGAAAGTTATATACATTCCATAATTTAAAAAAAAAGCAATACAGAAGAGTGGAAGGTAGAAAATCCCCCTATATTCCCTCATTTCCCCTCTCAAAAATTATTCTAGAAATCTTCTGTGATGTATAAAAATCATGCACATGCACACACATATGTCCACATAGGATTTCTTTTGATGTTTGTGTGTTCATTTTTATGGTTAATGTGTACATAAATGTAGTCCTTTGAATTTTGGCCATGTGTTTTATTTGAAATCTCAGTCATGAATTAAGTTTACTTAACATTTATGTGCCTAGTAAAGGTTATTCTTTAATTGTGTATACTTCAGATAATCGTGGTGCTAAGTCAATCATTGACTGAGTTCCTACACCGTGGGCCGCTCATACATAGGGGATCAGAAATGAAAGATGCAGTCTTTGCTTTCAAGGAGCCACCCATGCGGACAGACAAGGGAACAGGCATTTGTAGTGACTTGTCATGCGGTGAGCAGAGGGTCCTCTGGGAACACATTGAGAAGGAATGACATCCAGGGCAAACTCATTGCTGTTTCTGCTGAAAGAAAACAGCTGAGCACCATCATCTTGAATTCTAAGTCCTCAGAAATTTTAAAGAACAAAGTAATTTAGCTTCTCAAAAGTCTTATTTGACCCATATTATCCTTGTATTATTGAGGGGTACTTAACTGATAGTTTCATGCATTTTTGCTATTACGTGTCTTTGACTCAGTAGATGTTAGCTGAGCACCTACATTAGAAAGACGTTTATGCTGGCCATTGTGATGAATGAGGGCAGCGGGTGGGGAAAAGGTGCTAGAATATAAAGAAGTGGCATAAGAAGTGTCCTTAAGTTCTGCAGTACCGTGGAAATAAGTTATATTTTAGAATAAGTACTGTATAAGAGATGGTGTGTACAAAGGGCTTTATGAGTGGTGTCAGCCGCAGCGACTCTCACCTGGATGGCTAGGGAAGGTGTTGTAGGTGATCTGGCTTTGAGGGTGGAATTCAGGTATATGGGCGTAGGGGAACAAGGGGACACTCCAGGAAGACCAAGATATGAAGAAATGCAGGAATGCGTTGTTCATGTGATTGGGCCTGGAGGTGAAGTGGGGGAGGGTAGGTCCCTCTGGATGAGGACTAGATGTGATATGTTTGGAAGCATTGATCGGTGCCAAACATCTGCTAGGCCAAGGGTTTTAGTTTGTTTGTGCAGAACCAGTAAAGGTTTTGAATAGAAAATGAGAGCATTAATGTGGCTGAAGCAAAACAAACTACTTAGGAGACCCATTGTAATGGTCCTGCTGTGAGTCTGTGAAGGTCTAAAGAGTTTTACTGAAGTAAAAGGCATTCATTGTAGAGTAAGAATTGGTAAAATTCTATCTTTGGCTGCTTGCATCTCCTCTCATAGATATACTTTGATCATTATAATTTTATTTTGAAATTATATTTTAAAACTTACTTTTTCTTTAGGTAAATACCCAGTGGAATTGCTGGGTCATATGGTAGTTTTAGTTTTAATTTTTTGAGAAACCTCCACACTGTTTTCCATAGAGGCTGCACCAATTTACAATCACGAACAGTGCAGGAGTGTTTCCTTTTCTCCACATTCTCGCCAGCACTTGTTATTTGTTGTCTCTTTTTTTTTTTCTATCAAGCCTCTACCCCCTCCATGATGCGGTCTCCCTAGCAAGACATGTGACCACCTGACACCCTACAAAATATTTACAACATTATTAATTATATTCCTCGAACTGTCTTTCATGTCCCTGTGGCAATATTGTAGTTACGTATTTATGCTGTCTAACCCCTTCCCCTTCTCCCTCACCCTCATATTTGTTGTCTTTTTGATAATAGCCATTCTGACAGGTGTGAGGTGATATCTCATTGTGGCTTTGATTTGCAGTTTTCTGATGATTAGTGATGTTGAACATCTTTTCATGTGCCTGTTGGACCTCTGTATCTCTTCTTTGATGAAATATCTGTTCAGGTCCTCTGCCCATTTTTTAATTGGATTATTTATTTTTTTGATGTTGAGTTGTATGAGTTCTTTATACATATTTGAATATTACCTCCTTATGAGATGTATCATTTGCAAATATACTCATATTCTTCCATTCAGTAGGTTGTCTTTTTGAAAAGATGTATGCACCCCTATGTTCATTGCAGCATTATCTGCAATGGTAAGAGATGGAAGAAACCTAAGTGTCCATTGATAGATGAATGAGTAAAGATGTGGGACACACACACACACACACACACACACACACACACACACGCGCACACACACACAGAGGAATATTACCTAGCCATAAAAGAAGAATGAACTCTTTCCATTTGTGACAAAGTGGATGGATCTAGAGGGTATGATGCTATGAGAAATAAGTTAGACAGAGAAAGACAAATGCTGTACGAACTCACTTATCTGTGGAATCTAAAAAACAAAACAAACAAACAAATAGAACAGAAATAGACTCATAGAAATAGAATAAATTGATGGTTGCCAGCGGGCAGTGGGAGGAAGGGTGAAAAAAGTGAAGGGGGAATAAGAGGTACAAACCTCTAGTTGATAAAAAAAATAAGTCATGGGGATGTAATGTACAGCATAGGGAAAATAGTCAATATTATTGTGATAACTTTGTATGGTAACAGATGGTTACTAGACTAATTGTGGTGATCACATCGTAAGGAATAGAAATGTTGAATACCTAAAACAAATATAATATTGTATGTCAACTATACTTAAAAAAATAAAGCTTACTTTTTGTAGTTAATGACACACTTGTACTGAATTTCCCTTTATATATTAATAGACACCTAATGAATGCATTTTTAGTTACTGAAGGATTAAGTTTTTAATTGAATTTAATTTTAAATATTTCTCACCCATTTATCAAAAATAAAGAGAACATTTCTTCTGTTTTGCTCTTTCCATGCTTACATATTTTTAGCATGCAAATTTTCATCAGACTTTTTAAAGGCAGTTTTCAAAGCAAAATTGAGCCTGTAGGGTAATGTGTTATGCCTTTTGCTAGTTATGAAAATGGTGATTTAATGATTCTATCAATATTATTTATTAGGTTCTTTGCTCTATTATGTATTAGGCATATCTAGAAATTTCTAACAGATGTCCGATGAATGGCAAACAGCAACACTGCTTTCTGGAATGCTTTAGGCACCCTTATTTGGACGCGCGAGACAGGCACAAATTGTAATTCGCCGCCACTACCCAGCTGGCCTGCGGTAGTAGATGAACTTTCAGATGCCCTCCAGGTATGAGATGCCCTTAGGAATGAGTTTAGGCTTGATTATATTAGAGTCACTTAATGAATGACTCAATCACCTTTGTACCTCTATGTATTACTTGGGACAAGAAGAGGTCAAAATAGAATTGTTTTGAATGGTTTTGGAAAAATGGTTGTAAGAAATATTGTAGTTAATTTTTGAAGGTTCTGCAGATAACTACTGTGCTGCAGTATAGTGGCCATCTTACCATGATGGCTGTTGTATTTTATTGTTATTGGGTTTATATTCATGAAAATAGCAACTTATTTTTTTCGTAGCTCTGTTCAATTTGAAATATTGAGTTTATAGGATTTACTTCTCAGACCTTATCTGTATCAACTGCTAGTAGTGATTGCTAGAATATTTTTCATCTATTTTTATGGAACTAGTCACAGCTACTCTAATACAGTTGAAGTTATCTTGCCATAGTTTAGCCATGTCAATCCTGAATAAATTGCCTCCTGATTTCAGCTTCCATTTAAACTTCTCATGTTGACATGTTTATAGTTGTAACGTGTATTACAGATAGTACGTGCTCTCCTGTTTTACTGCATCATTCTGTCCACCTCTTGCTTTTTCCCTAGTCACTAATAACCAATCTATAATAACAGTGCGTGCAGAAGACAGTGTATGCTTCTGAAATCTGAAAGTATTTAATCACTTGCTAGAAATACACTGTAACACTTGCAGGTTTTACTCCACATCTGTTACTTTAAATAATCCCACAGAACCCTCTTAATTTTCATTGCCAGCAATCTGGCTTCCTTTTGGTGAAGGTAGAAACTCTCTGCAAAAGTTCATTTTGGCCTCAAGTATATACTCAGTGACTGACTGCTATGCTGACTTTTGAAATTACAGAGGAAAGGACCCAGAATTTCTCAAGTATAGCTTTCCCTTATGCATAGTACTTTTAGTACTACCAGGATAGATGTCCCTTTATTTCATGTTTTATATGTAACAGGAAAATATGTAATCCTTGACCAGTAACAACAAAAAAATTTTAATGCATCTTGCAAAAACTGGGGTTGTGTTTTCAGAAATTCTCACACATACAGTATAATTTTTACATGGTACAGAATATACACTATTCTTAGAAATATAGGCTTATTTATATTGTCTGACCATATGTGAACTTGAGATTAGTCTCCCTTTCTTATAAAAATATCAGGAGATTACTAGAGTGAATCTTTATGGCTTTTGAGATTTCCCTGATAAATGAATCTCTAAGTATTATTTTAAAAAAACACTTTGCTCAGTAAGGTGAGACCTTTGTGTTACAGATTTGTCCTTTGGTTTTTACTAACTCTTGCATTTAGTTTAAGAGTACATGCACTATAGTGCTAAAGGTGGGTCCTTAAGGAACCATGTCCTTGGTCTCATTGGGGAGGCAAAACCAACATTTTAGAGAGGAATTATACGATATAGTTAGACATGGGACCTGAAGGCCACCGTTTCTGCCTTTTCCTTCCCTTGGCACATGGTTGGAGGAGGCACATACCGTGCTGCTCAGGGACTGTTGGCTGGTGCCCATCCTTCCTTGATCACTAACAGGTTTTCTCCATGATAACTTCATGGGATCACTCCCTGGTCACACACTTCCCCATTAATCAGCTTTTTTATACCCCAGATTTGCCTGTCACAAATCCAGCTCTATCCTGTCTCAGCACATGAACTTCAGGAGCAACCTGGATGCCTTATTTGAAATAGGCTAGTGAAGTCTGCTATGATGGACATTGCTGAGGGAATGTGCAGGGGAAAGGAGTAGCCTGATTAAAGCAGTCTGCAGAGAAAGGTGACGTGTTAGGAGACAAGATGGATAGAATGGGTGATGCTATGGAAGGGAATAACAATGCGGAGAGGCAAAGGTGGTGGTTTCTGGTACAGTCCCCCTAAGCCACTATAGGGAACTTCTTTGTCTTTCACCTTCTTCAGAGCATGATAATGTAAGATATTGGTAAAGGTAAGGTAGGTGCTTATGGTAGATAAACTAGGTATGTGGGTTAGGAATAGGATTATATACTTTTTTGTTAAATATTAATTTATTCAAATGGGCATATATCTTAACTATACTGTTTCATTGATGTTTACTATAACATTACAACATGTAGTGACATATGTCACATGAAATGTATTCTCAAGAATGAAAATCCAATGATGACAAATCTCACAAAAATTTAAATAGGTAGATGGCTAGATTTAGTCATATTGGATTTATAAGTAAGGCAGCAGGACATTATTGAATAGGAAAAGAACAATGTCTGGTTTTGGGGCAGTTAATGGGGACTCCAGGTCTGTAGGGATAGGAGGTACTGCTCTTCATAAGCAGATTGCCCTGGGCACCCAGACCCCTCTGGGTGACCCAGCCCAACCCCTCTACTCACTATTTGCTGAATGCCTTGTTCTTTCCTGCCTCCATGTGTGAGCTCTGCATTTTTCAAAATTCTGCCCAGATTGAAGGCTATCTCCTTTCATGATATATAATTGACTTACATTTCTCTTTTGGACCTCTGTTTAGAATAATCTATCTTCTACCTCCTTCCAGATATGTCGTATCTCCTCTCTTGGCCTGTAATCTTTTTGAACATAGAAACCATGTGTATTTCATATCCACGCTTCACCCACTCCAGCATCTAGTATGGTGTCTTTTACTATTTACTCACTACATGTTAATGGAATGAATGAATCAATAAATACATTAAGAAGTGTGGGAATACTTTGTCAGTTGCCTTAAGAGGTATAAAAACCACAAGGAGGGAAAATATTTTGCGACTAAGGAATTTATAACCTATGTAAAGAGGCAAGAGATATGTATACAAAACAACCTAGGGCTGGTTTCACAAATGGAAAATCCTGCAGTACAGATAAAACACCTACGTGCTGTGTGTGTGTGTGTGTGTGTTGATTACAAAATAATTGCATTGACTTGAGCATTTATGCAAGACATGCCATTTGGCTCTGTCTTCTATCTCAGGAACCCGTCTTAGGGGCACGGCCCTAGTTCCAGGGCTTAGTTTGACCAGTCCATGCTTTCTAGATCACTCTCATTCTCTATGCATTTTTTTGTACTATACTTTTAGTAGTATTATGTTCTATGAGGGATAGATTTCTTCTATATGAAAGGGAAAATATTTAAAATTTTGTTTTGTGTTTGTTTGGGTTTTGATCTTCTGCACATAAAAGGCCTGTGAGGGTCATGTTCCTTCATGATGTTCCTTGGCCCTGGGCTCCTCTTCAGCCCCATCCCCACTGTCTTTGTCTGGTTCCAGGGTCTCCAGAGCAGGACATCACATGTAGACTACTTCATCATCCTCCAACTCTTTCAGCCCCTGATCCTTCCTGCCAGAGTCAGCTTCCTGAAATGTCATTTTTGTCATGTACCCCCCCCATCACTCCCCACCCCTGGCCCTACTGAAAAGCCTACAGGGGTTCCTTATTGGTTATAGAATGAGGTCCAATCTCAACAGTCGGATCCAGGCTACATCTTCGTCTCTGCCTACCCCCTGCAGCTACCCCTACATCGGCTCTCCACTCCAGCTAGAGTCTGCTGTGTGCTCTCCCTGAGGGCAACTTTCCTGTTGAGCTTAAATCCCACCCATCCACCAAAGCACAGCTGCAGTGTCACCTCTCATCCCCATGGAGTCCCGGTTATAAGGCATAATTCATGTTAAACACACCTCTGTTCCATAACATAGGATGGTTTGGATCTGGGGGAGATTTAGTGTCAAAAAAGAAATTGGGCAGCGGGTGAAGCAGCTGTGCTAAATCAAATGGAAAGCCTCCGCTTCTGGCTTAAAGTGATGGCTAGAATTTGTGATTCTGCTGCCCAGCTAAACAGAGGAGGGAGAAGTGGCTGAATCCACCATCAAAATGTATCCAGGGAAATTTATTTTAATGAAATCTATAAAATCAAATTTTGTTAAAACTAAATAGTGAAATTAAAGAGAGCAATGCCTTATTTGACAATTCTTGGTGGGATTTGATAGACTCATAATGGTAACCTAGAGTTCAGAAATTTGGATTTGGATGTCTTTAAGAAATCTAGATTTTTATTTTAACTCTTCTGTTTTTGACAGATTTTTAGGAAACTGCTTTAGCATATTATAGTGTATCAAATTGCTGTGTTTGAAGGTCAAGGTTCTGATGTATATTGTTTAATAGATAGTTATGATAGTTTAATAAATAGTTTTCCTCATTATTTTGCTGAACCTGGCTTAGAAGAAGAAAGCTAGAGCCATCCTTCCATTTACAGATACCAGGTAGAAGTTAACATGGTAGATACACCTGAAATTGAAAAAAAAAATTGGAAAAAAAAAAAAGAAATTAACCTGGTAGAGGAACTTTAAGCTTCAGTTTCTTTTCAGAAAACTACAAATCCATCGATCTCTTTCAGCATGCGGGTGGTGGCTGATATGCTTGCCAATCTGTTGGCTTCGAGGACACTGCCAGGAATAGCTTGGGCAGCCCGACCTTTGTCCAGATCCAGAATAAACCAGTAAACGACCAAACAAAGCTGTAGTAAGGCTTTGGAGCAGGTGGCACCACCTGTACCCATCTAATTCAAGCCCATCTAATCTGCCACTTATATGTGAAAAATCAGAGAGTGAGTCAGAGTATGGCTGAAAGGATGGAAGTGGAGCCCACAATAGAAGAAGATTACCATAAGAACTAGCTACTGGTCCTGCAAACTCATGATTTACCCAATGGGCTAGGGCTCTTTCTGTATTATCTGTGCAAGTTGAGATATTCTTGATCATTTACAGCTGCATATGTCAGGATATACAAAGCTTATTTAAGTATTTATTGTATGTTTATTACCTGTTTAAAATCTTCAGTGCAATGAAAATGCCTGCAAGCCTTTAGGACTTTACCTTTGGGTTTACACAAGGATGTGAATGGTGGATTTCATGGGTTGGGAACAGCTCTCTCCATATGGAACCTTATAGGAGATTCCTTATAGAGTTACATTGGAGGAAACCCGGCCCCTGGTCCAGAGTGCTGATTCCCTTCCAGCTGTACATCACCCTGACAGCTAATGAGATGTTGACTATGGTTACTTTACTGTGAGAAAAATGAGTGAACCAAATCCCAGGAACATTTTTGTAACTGTGGGGGGTGGATTAAGAGAAGGCTTATGACATTTCAAACCACATTTGAGGCATGTTAAAAAACTTCCCATGTTTCTACTTCATGAAATGTATCAGGGAATTTACAGGTATAAAAGATTTCTCTCCAGAATATTCTTTGCGCTAAAAATAACTAAAATGTGGATGAAGGTTAAAAATAATGTCACAACAAATAATAGATTATACTATCAGTGGAGCAAATCATGAAAAGAATGAGTGAAAATCTTGTGAACACATTCTTAAAAACTGATTTCGAGAAGCTGAAAATTTATACCATTTTCTAAAATGAAGGAAGAAATGACTAAAATATTTAAAATTTCTAATAATTGAATTTTGAGTCAATGTTTGCTTTCTAATCATTTATAGCATAAATGGAAATATTTATTGCTCAGTTCCTCTAGTGAAACCATCTTTGACTCTGGAATGTGACTCAAGATTGATATTTTTTCTTTCAAAATGCATTGTCTGATTTTTCATGAGGAAACTTTTTAAAAGCTTAACTCTTTTGGAGCTATGTATAATTAAATTGAATTTCTTAAAAAAAAATCATGGGAGTTCTCTTCCAGTGCTAAATGTTTGTGAGGCTTGTGTAGAAATCATGTTATACTTAGCTGTTCTTCATGTATAGTCTATCCAGAATTATTCTTGCTGTTGATTAATAAGACACTACATTAGAAATGAAGTGGCAGCAAACAATGTCTACCTACCATGAGTAGGAGTGTAGGAATGTAGAAAATAATGTTTACTTCATATCCTCTTTGCAGTTTCAGTCATGATTTCTAGATGTTACAGTTCACTCAGGTTAGAAATGCACTCTATTATTTGAGTGCTCTTCACATTATCACACACACGTGTTTTCAGTCAGCATCTCAGATTAGCAAAATATCTTGCATAATTGTCATTTAAAAATGCATGTGATTCTGCCATTAGCTTCTCTCTTCTGTTGATGTTTATCCTTGAGAAAACCCCCAGCAATTTCCAACGTGTGGAAGCCAAAGCCATTCTTCATAGTAAACCCAACTCCTGTTTGAGGGAGCAGCCCAGCAGTGGGGGTTATTTTAATGGACATGCTGTATTACTTTAATCTAACCCTTTTACCATCTGTTCTTCCCATAACAGTGAATGAAAAAAAAAGAACATATTTTATGTTTCAGGGTTACATTAGTAAAAAGTAAGATAAAAGTGATTTAAAAGCATGCATATGTTCTTAGTACAATGCAGTCTGCATCTGTGATTTTTTTTTTCTCATGGTTCAGACACAAATCAAGAGGAAAGCTGCTTGATAGAGTGAAAGTTTTTCATGGAAAACAGGACTTTACCATAAGAGGGTCTCTCTCTTTATTTTACAGCTAAAAATGATAAAAACCTCAATGAGCTGCCAGAATAAAAATAGATAACTGTAACATCTATTGTTGGAACATCTGGCATTTTTCCTGAGCTGGGTTGTGGCTGCCATGTCCAGATGAACGCAGAGCACCTGTCTGGAACATGCTGTGGAGGCAGGAATGAATCTCATGACTGTTATCAAAAGAAGAATATCTGTGGGTGTAATTGTGGTGGAAGAGTGCTTTAGTGGTGAGAGGACATCACCCAAGGGGGTGCGGAAATGTTTTACTGGAGTTTGGAGAAAGCCCCCTTTGTATAAACATGCTTGGGGACTTGGGATCCATTACTGCTTAGAGCATAGGACACTAATGTGTTTGTTATCCAAGTACCTAGGTCTAGATGAGTCTGGGGTACTGGAAACAGCAAGGGCTCTGGGATTGCCTCTCTCCTCTTAAACTTATTATAATCATATGACCTTGGGCAATTTTTTTTAGCTTCCTTTGCTGCATCTGTAAAGGGATTAATAATACTTTTAAGATGTTAGCACTTAAGATAATGTCTATGGAATCTCAGCACACTGACTAGCACATAGCAAATATTTGATAATGGTAGTTATTATTGTTGTTGTTATGGGTATTAATTAGCATATGCAAATCTTATAGTAACTTGCCTCTTAATCGGTCATAGTTCATTTTCTCTTCCTAAGCAACTACAGTGTTAAAAGAGAGAGTCATGGCTCTCTTCTGTGAACTCCTAAACTATATTGTTTTTCTCTCTCTTCTGGCCATTGCCATTTTCTAACTTGTATTAAAGTTATGTTCTGTGCATTATTTATACCCCTCCTAATGTGAACACCTGGAAGGTGGGGCTGTGTTCCTTATATCACCTGGCACACTGCCTTGCTAATAGTAGGCACTCAAATATTAGAATGAATCGTAGAAGGAATTATTTTAAATAGTTCCCATTGGATACATATAAAGCCCCAAATGATGGCTCAGACTTTTAACCGGATGAGATACTAGTCTCTTCTTGAAGGAATGATTGTTTCATTAGCTGAATCCCAAAGGGGACCCCAGGGATGTGGATGTCACCTGACATCCCTTGCTGGCCGTCAGCCAAGCTCTGTGCCTGTCAGTTTTAGCCCACCTTTGGAGGTGGCATTTGGTTTCGTGTTTATGAGAACCACAGCATCCTTCATCTGACTAATTTTTTAAATTCCCAAAATGACTGCTTGTTTTGAAAATTAATTTTAAATAAGAAATAGGGGTAAATTAAGGTGCAGAGTATTCAGAATGACAACCAATATTCTAAGAAAGGAAAACAGAGATTTCAGCAAAATTAACCAAATATTAATTTTCAATGAACCTTCCTTAATTGATTGATGTACCTAATTAAAATGGGGAATTAAATAATTCAGTTTCATAACTTTAAATGTAGGAGAAAGTGTTGTTATCTTTTCAAAGAAAGAAGAGCTGATATTCTACAGCTCCTAAAACAATTTTGTTTTACTTGCAAGTAGTATAGATACCAACAGTCGCTAGACAAACCATCCACAGGGCTTGTATATATTTTAATCAGTCACAACTGTCACTATCTCTCCACCCTTAGAACAGATCTTTGGGCTTTTAATCAAAGTTTAGGTGATAAAAATCATTGGTACCAAAGTACATTTCAGCTTTGAAAATCAGAGTATTTCGATTGAAAGGCTCTAGTGTTTAGGTAGCTGGCCAGTGGCCTGATTTCTTTTTGCAGCTGGGATGTTGGTTTCTTTATCCTTTAACTTATATGTTTTATCTCTTACATGCCTATAGGATGGGATTGAAAAATATGGTCTCTAGATAATACAGTCTAGGGGAAAAATAATTTTTACAAGATGGCGATATAATAACCATTTCTGTTTATGCACGTGAAAGTCATTAATCAAGGACCTGTTCATGATACATACATATCTGTAACATGTTTGCATTTTTAAGAGTGCTGTGATGCATAGTATTTATTTGATCTTCACTGCAGTCCTCTGATGTAGGTAGTCTGTTTCTGTTCTGCAGATGGGAAAATCAAGGCCCAAGGAAAGTGATCTTTCGTACAGGTCATCTTGGATGATAGTAGGTCAGGGTCCTTCCACATCTGAGTCCAGTGAATGCTGTTTTTACTAGAATCCCTGGTCGATAACTTTAAATTACATTTTATGCACAAATTATTAATAGTAATAAAAACAAAGCTATTTAAATTATTCAGTTACAGCTTTATTATAGCAAGTTTCCAGTTCTTCAGCATAAATGTTGTTTTTTGTTTTTTTAATTAGCTTTGTCTCTAATTCTATAAACATAAGACATAAGCTTACTATATAAGATTTTTTGATTTTCAAACATTCATTTTGAAGTGATTTCATACATAAAGAAAAGCTGCAAGAATAGTAAAATATTCCTGTATACTAAACCTAGGTTCACCAGTGCTTGACATTTTGCTCTATTTTCTTTGTCATTTTCTCTTTTCCCCTCCATTGCCCCTCATTATTTTTTCGGAACCATTTTAGAGTAGGTTCCATATATGATGCCACTTTACCTAATCCTTAATACTTCTGTGTGCATTGGTCTAATTCTAATCCCTTAGAAGTGGAGAACTGCAGTTATTGTGAGGTATTGTCAAATACCCTTCCATAGAGTTTGCATCAGTTTGCATTCCCACTGGCAATATGGGGGAGTATTGTTTCCCAACACTCTGCCAAACAATGTATTGTCAAGCTTTTGGATTTTCGCTAATCTGGTCATTGAGAAATGGTATCTCAGTGTTGTTTTAATTTGTATTTGTCTTATTAAAATGTTAAACATTTTTTTCATGTGATTAAGGGCTATTTTAATATTTTTTTGTGAATACTCAGTTTATGTCTTTTGACCATTTTTTATTGTGGTATCTTTTGGTTACTTCAGTCATTTTTCTTGCTTTTGAATTAAGAAATAAATTTATTTTTATTTTATTGAATTAGATGTCTAAACTGTGTGTGCCATAAATCTAGATATGTAGTATTTTCATTATCTTTTCCCCAGAAATTCTGTAGTTTGTTTGTATTTTGCCTATTTCACCTCAAAATTATTTAATTGGTTTTTTTCCAGGTGCAAGGGCTTGTTTAACAATTTATTTTTAATTCTATTTTTTTTTAAACTTGATTTTTTTTTAAAAGAATTTTTTATTGGGGAATTGGAGGAAGGGGAAGAGACAAGTTGCTGTCGTTTCGTTCTTCAATCTAGTTGTGGAGGACATTGCTCCACTGGCCCAAGTTGGCACCATCATTGCGCTCTTCCTGGGTGAGGCACATCAGTCACCGGCTTCTGGACGGCCGCTCACTGCGGCTGCTGGCCAGTGTCACTGGCCCTCATATGTGGGATCCGAACCGGGGCCCTCTGGCGTCCCAAGCCAGTTCTTAACCATCACGCCACTCGGCCAGCCCTAATTTCTATTTTTTATTCATTGTAGTCAGAGAGTGTTGTTTATAATATTTCTACCTCATGAAATTTACTGAGGTTTTCTTTGTGGCCTAATACATTTTAATGAATTTTGATGATTAGTTATGTAGACTGAGAAGATTTATTCTTTATTATCAGTGTGTAAAATTTGATATGTAGCCATGACATTTAACTAATTGGTTTTGTTTTTTTTAAGTTTTCTGTAGTTTTTTTCTTTCTCCTTATTACTTTTTTTTAAAAAAGATTTTTATTGGGGAATTGGGGGATGGGAACAGCGCTGGGGAATTGGGGTAAGGGGAACAGACAAGTTGCTGTCCTTTTGTTCTTCAGTCTAGTTGTGGAGGACGTTGCTTCACTGGCCCAAGTTGGCACCATCATTGCGCTCTTCCCAGGTGAGGCAGATCAGTCACCGGCTTCTGGACGGCCGCTCACGGGGGCTCCTGGCCACACACGGTAGCCCATGGCAGCCCACTGCAGCAGGGGCTGCAGCCTACACCGTCGCAGGTGACTCATGGCAGCCCAGCTCCAGGTTGAGCTGTTGTTCAGCATCTTAGCTGTAGAGGGCAGTATCACTGGCCCTCATATGTGGGATCTGAGGCGGGGCCCTCTGGTGTCCCAAGCCAGTTCTTAACCATCGTGCCACTCGGCCGGCCCTCTCCTTATTATTTTTTAATATCTACTTTACTTGTCTTATAGTAAAAGTGGTGTCTGAGTGGCCTATAATTGGGATGTTTCTCTATTTCTCCTTGCCACTTCTATGGTTTCGGCTTTATATAGGTGGTATTGTTGTTATTTGATAAGTATACAAGAAGAGAAAAATGTTTTTAAGCAAGAGAGTGACATGACTATATCAGACTTTCAGAAAGATCTCTAAGGTGCCTTGGTTCTGGAAAGCCCCAACCCCAGGCCAAGTTGGGGGTTCCTGGGGCTCATTTGTTTTTCCTCTGTCAGAGATACAGAAAGTACAATGGTGGGGGGCTTCTAGGGGCTGGAGGGAGGAAAAATGGGGAGTTATTATTTAATGAGATTATAGTTTCACTTTTGCAAGGTAAAGAGTCCTGGCTGGAGATGGGTGATAGTAATGGTTGCACAGAAATGTGAATGTACTTACTGCCACTGAATTGTACACTTAAAAATCAGAAAAATAGAAAGTTTTATGTTATGTTTATATTACCACAATTAAAAATAATTTAAGGAAAGAAAGGGAACAACTAAAGAGGGCCAGGAAGAGGAAAAAATTTGATGCTATAGACGTTCATGTATAGGTTTTTGTATGAATATAATTTTCATTTATCTGGAAAAATGTCCAGGATTCGTAAGGTCATTGCACTTTTAGTTTTCTAAAAACTGCCAAACTGTTTTCTAAGAGGCTGTATCATTTCACATTCCCACCAGCAATGTATGAGTCATCCAGTTTTCTTGCATCTTTGTCAGCATTTGGTATTGTCGCTATTTTTATATTACCCAGTCTGATAGGTATGTACTAATATTTCATTGTCGTTTTAATTTGCATTTCTGTAATTGGTAATGATGTTGACCATCTTTCCATATGATTTGTTATCTATATATTTATTTGGTGAAATGTCTTTTCATGTCATTTGCTTTTTTAAATTTTTTTTTATTGGGAGTTCTTTATATATTCTAGATACTAATCCTTGTTGGATATGTGGTTTGCAAATTTTTCCTCCCTGTCTGTAGCTTATCTTTTTATCCCCTTAATAGGAGAAGATCCATGAGGAAAAGTTTTTAATTTTGATCAAATCTAGTTTGCCAAAGTTTTTTTCTTTTTTTATGCATTGTACTTTTGGCATCAAGAATCTTTATCTAGCCCCAGGTCTTGAAGTTTTTCTTTTATGTTATTTTCTAAAAGGTTTACAATTTTATCATTTATATTAAGTCTGTCATCCATTTGACTGAATTTTTATATAAGGTATGAGACTTAGGTCGAAGTTCATTTTATTTTTGCCTATGGATGTAAATTACTCTAGCATCATTTATTAAGTCTGTCTTTCCTTTATTGAATTGCTTTTGCACATTTGTCAAAAATCAATTGGGCATATTAGTGTGGATTTACCTCTGGGTTCTCTGTTTTGTTCTATTGGTCTATTTCTCCATCAGTACCACACAGTTATGATTACTATAGCCATATGGTAATTCTTAAAATTGAGTACACAGATTCTCTCACTTTATTATTCTTTTTCAAATTGTTTTAACAATTCTAGTTCCTTTGCTTTCTATATAAATGTTATATATTGAAGGTTTTCTATCTTCCTTTAACTGCTTTCTCTGATTCTTTTATTTTCTCTATCCACTTTTTGTTTCCTTATATGTCTACCAGGCTTTCTTTTATTTCCCTTTTTAAATTTTCATTTAAATCTATTCTCCTTTTGACAAATTGTAGTTTGTTCTTTATTTATTCAATTTCTTTGAGTTTGGTCAGTTTTTATTGCATTTTTTTTCCTGTTTCATGGTTATTTATTTATTTTTTTGTCTATTTCTTAGTTTTAAATTTCTGATTCCAGGTATTGTACACTCATGTGTGTATGTTGTTGTTGTTGTTGTTGTTGTGTGTATGTGTGTGTGTGTGTGTGTGTGTGTGTGTGTGTGTGTGTGTGTCTCCAAATGCTTGTTGAGGGTACTTATTACAGTTTGGAGTATTTGTTGTCTTACAATTTTCCTTTGTTGCATAGTTGGTTATTTGATGAGAATAAAAATACCCAGTTGAGATGTTTGTATTTCTATTTTCATATATATTTCTTTTTCCTATAGGAGTTTTATAGAGACTTTAATGATTTTCCCTGTTCCTTGGCATTTCATAGGCTGGGTTACTATTTCTAGAGTACCCTTTCCTGTCAGTTTTGTGAAAGTGTTTGTAAATGGATGATGGTGGTGGTAGAGAGGGGAAGGAGGATATAGATAGGGTTTCCCTGCCTTGTTTTTTCTTCCTGTTTGCTGAATCCTTAATTCCCCCCTCTTACTTCTTTCTTTTTACTGCTGTCTCTGAGGGACATCATCCATTCTCAGTTTACTTTCTGCTCTTATGGAAATGGTACTTACCTGAAGCTGCCACTTTGGATTTTGCTTGATTTTGAGCCCCTTTATTGCGGCCAGTGCTGTGAACCACCAGCTACTGACTTGTGCTCATATTTTGGCACTTACTTGTGGTTTACTTTTACTTTCTAAGGAAGATTTTGTCTATTTTGCCAATATCCTAAACTTCTCTCTCTCTCTCTCTCTCTCTCTCTCTCTCTCTCTCTCTCTCTCCATAGAGTCTCTTAAACCTCCCCTTACCCTTATCTCTGCACCCATAGGCTCATAGCAGCTACTGTTGGATTTTTTTTTTACTTATAAATAATTTTAAGTTTGAAGTTTGGCATATTCTCTGCCTCCTAGTAATGATGATAGCATGGGTCATGTTTGATTTCATTTGTGCTCCTTGATAACCATATAGGTTCTTGGGAAGGATTTGTAGAGAGATAAAGATTCAAATGTCTGCCAATGTTCTTCATACTCAGAAGTCTCTAGAATATAATAATTTATTGACCAAAAGGCATCATGCAATCCCTATAAAACTTGTGCTGTAACAGGATTCTTGGGGGAAAAACTGACATTATAGTAAAAATTATAATGTCTACATAATTTATCTTCTTTAAATAAGTGAAATATAGGGACAGGCATGTGAATCACGTATTTCAACACTGGAAAGGATAGCAAATAATGATTGTATCATATAGAATTTTAGAGCTGAAAGAAAAGTTATAGAAAGTCTAATGCACCCAATATGTCATCGTAAGATGAGGCTAAGAAAGAGAAGGTAATTTGTTCAAGGTTACCCTGAGAGTTACAAACTGGGACTGACATGGAACCAAGTTCTCTTGACTCCTTATTCCTATTCCTCTTCCATTACATGGCCCCAATTCTGGATCAGCCTTTGGTACGTTAAGTATCATCATGACCCTTTTCCTATTGGGGCAAAACAAGTTAAATCCTTTGCCTAAGATGGCACATGGGGTAAACAGCAAAAGTAGGTGTGAGTAAGACCAGGAATCTTGGTAAGCAACATCATTTGCTATGCTGCACATGATGCTTATATTGGCTGGCTGCTTTCCTCCCTTTCTGCCCTCTCTCTTTCCTCTGATACTTAATGAACACCTGAAATATTTCAGATCAAATTATGGAGTTGTACTGTCCTCAACAGAGTTTGCATCTAGTGCAGCTCCATTTAAAGGGATGAATGTGGCTCAGAGTTTTGACAGTGCACACAGTTGCAAGTTTACAGGTCTTGAAAAACTAAGGTTTACAGAACGCTTTTCTCCTGTGCCCCTGAAGCAATGTGAGGTCTTGGTCTAACCCAACCACCCACTTTCTGCCTGCTTGAACAGCAGTGTACTTGCTGTTGAAGTTTCCTGACTATTGACAAGAGGCTTATCCATCGAATTCTCCTCTGGGTGCTCTTGAAATGTGTACCTCATGTATGTCAGGGTTACCTCGTGTTGAATTTTCTTTGTGAGCCAAGGACAGCATGTTCTTCTCTGCTGCGCCAATAGCACTTTCCCCTATACACTCAGGAAAAGCCCCTCTCAACAGGGCTCAGAAGTCTTGACTGGAGTGCTTCAGAAATAGGCCTGGTTTATACTTTTATCAAAAGAAGCAGGGTCTGGGCAATTCCCAGGTTGGACTAGCACGGACACTCTGGTTTTCCTAGGCAAGTACATGGATGGTGTTACCATGAGACTAATGTACAGCCGTCTGATCCTCATTCAGTAAGAAGTGGAGGTGCCAACCCTCACGTGGTGAAAGTGAAGGTGGCATCTTGTGAAAAGAGGGGCTGGTGTTCATGGCGAGAAAAGGCCGATGGCAAGTGGAGGTATATTGCAGGAAAATGGAGCTCAGGATGCCTCAATGTGCCCATCTTACCGTCCTTTAGGAAGAGCAGTTGGATCTACTATTATTTTTTTCTTGATGGAATACACTGATAGTCCACATGTACATTTTGAAAATAATTAATGTAATAATTAGAAATGGTATAATGGAAAAATCTTGAACCTGGAGTTTTCACAGAACTCTGTCTTGAGCATGCTGCATTGATTAGCATACTTTGGAGTTCCCCCAGAGAAACTTCTGTACCTCATCTCCCTGGCTCCAAGAACCCCGAGGCAGAGCTGCCTGTTTGCACTGAGCAGGGAAGAGTCAGGATTCTTTCTTTTGCTCTGGGTGGAAGGTGGGCCTAGTACATGACAAGTCAAGAGCAGTAGAGCCTAGAACTTTCTCCTCCACCCCCACCCCATCACCCCCCCTCCCACACACACACACACACACGGCCATCCCTCTTTCTTCTGGGGAAGAAAAAATGTAAAACGGACTTATATTTTGGTTCTTGAGGCTGTATAAAGAAGTTCCTGCCACTTTTCTGGAAATCTCTCTAACACTGGATAATTTTTTCTCTCCTCTCTTCCTTAACAGTGTTTCTCTTAAGTGTAAAATCATGGTTTGGAGTACAGGCTTTGAGGCCAGATAGACTGTGGGGTGGCTGTACCATTTTGTTAAAACTCTCAGTGATGTAGTTTCTTCATCTCTAAAATGGAGATATGTTACTGTCCAGGTGGTTATGAGGATTCCATGATATAATATATACACAATGATTAGCACATTGCCAGGCACATAGTACATTGTCAACAAACAGCATGTATTATTATCATACCAGGTCATCTCTATGTATTACCTAGACTTGTCTTTGGCAGTAGGTAACCCCAAACTGTTAGAAATGATATTACTGATGTTAGTGGCTCATGAGGACCTTCCAACTGAGCACACATCCCAAGGAGGTCGGCTGAGCCTTTTATGTTTCTTTCCACCCCAGAACAAATACTCTGGCAACAAGTCAGCGGCCCGACTCCAACAAGGAGCAGCATGGCCTGCAGCTGTATTGTCCTGAGGATCCTACACATATTGGAAGTTTACTTTAGAAAGCAAGAAACACACCCCAGTGAATAGGCCCAGCCCATATGGGCAGGGCTTTTTAAAAATTATATTGCAATTGAGTTAGGTAAGCATCTATTAACTATGCTACATGTAGTCGGCAATGCCCGCAGAGAGCTCATGGTCCCACGTGGAGACAAGGTGCAGCATGTTGGTGCCTTAATCTTTATTTTTGTTTTGCTTTTTAACTCAGAAAACACATGAAAAGCAAAGAGAAATAAAATATGAAGCTTTCTTGGATTCTCCCTTTGGCAATACCATTGGGGCTGTGATGGAGAATTTGGGTTTGAATCTTGGCTCTGCCATCGGCTAACCCTGTGGCCTTGGGGAAAATCATTTTCTCTTTTGGGGGCTTCCCTGTCCTTAAAATGGGTCACTTATATCTCCATTAAAGGGTTAATATCAGAACCATGTGGGGGAATTCACACGAAGGACTTTCAACAGTACCTGGTATTTAGTTCCACCCATGTTAGTTATCATTATTTTTATCTCCTTTCAGCAGCCAAACGGATTTTCTTTTGAGGCATCATGACTGCTTACATACTTCTAAGTCAGGAGTGCCCACCAGCGTGGTGCTAGAGGTAGTCTTATTTGGTGCCTTAAGCATGGTACGACCTTAGGAGTTCTTGCTAAGTACAAAGGCTATTTTTTTTTGTTTGTTTAAAGAATGTATTTTTCTCACCCTCTTGGTTTCAGTATTCGGGCTTTCACACGGAAAGATCGGAATCTGATCACGACAGCCAGTGGGGCGGGAGTCCCCTGACGGACACAGCGTCTCCGCAGCTCCTGGACCCCGCCGACAGGCCAGGATCTCAGCACGACGCGTCCTGCGCCTACAGACAGTTCTCGGACCGCAGCTCGCTCTGCTATGGCTTTGCGCTTGACCACTCCAGGCTGGTGGAGGACAGGCATTTCCACACCCAGGCCTGCGAGGGAGGCCGGTGTGAGGCCGGCAGGTACTTCCTGGGAACGCCGCAGGCCGGGAGGGAGCCCTGGTGGGGCTCTCGCGCTGCTTTGCCCCTGACCAAGGCCTCCCCAGAAAGCCGAGAAGCCTATGAAAACAGCATGCCTCACATCGCTTCCGTCCATAGGATCCACGGTAAGGGCAGCTGAAATGACTTCTGAGCTCGCAACCTTGCGCTCCTGGACACGTTTATAATACTCTAGGTTGGACCCTGGAGTGACTGACCCAGTCAGTAGTTTCTCCTTTGAACTTACAAACCAGAAACTCACACCAATGGGAATTTAAAAACCAATTCCACTCTCTTTAAGTATATTCATTTTGCTGTTTGCCAAATACTTATATTTTGGATGGGTCAGTAAAAACGATTCTCATTTTAAACATAAAAAAAAAGAATAGAAATTAAGTTAAAGTGAATTGTTGAGTAAGTCTATTGAATTTGTAGTATATGCATTTCAATTTCTTGTGTATTTTCTTCTGCATTCTAATGTTTCAAATGGGCTTAAGTAGTTTGGGGGGCTCATCTAGCCGTGTTTCTCTAAGAGGGTGCTAGTGGCATGTGGGGGACCCCTCTTTGTATTATGGCCTATCACATCACCGAAAATTTAACCTCTCTGGCATTAAATGCCAGTTAGCTGCTGCCTTCCCCCATCATTATGACAACCCACAATGTCCCCTGTGAGTAAAGGATGGAGTGATACGTAGAAGCCATGGAGATTTTCACCTTGTGGTTATTACATAGCTTTACGAATACACAGAAATGGGCACTGCAATGAAAACCTTTCGTGTTAGTAATACTCTTCTTTGTTCATTTGAAAGGAGACTGGTCAAGGAGCACTTATTCTGTCCCTTTCAAGCTTGAGTCCAGGCAGCTCCTTGAAACCCTCTCTATTTCATGAAAAGTCAGTGACATTAAGATTGATCTGCCGCCCTGATATTACTCTTCATGTTGTGTCTTCAGGGTGAGAGGTGCGCTGCCCAACGTGGTACTCACCCTTAACGTCGTCTGTCAGATACCACCCAGGCTCTGACTGCCTCCTGTGATTTTAATTTGTTTCTCTTTTTGCTTTTTATTTTTCTCCTTTTACTTTGAGTTTCTCGAGTTTGGTAGACTGGCACTGGAAACCCAGGGCAAAGGGCAATTACAATACTTGTGGAAGAACGGAGTGAAGTGAGAATCCTGGCTTCACCTACATGGTCTGGAAGAAAATATTAGAAATAAAATAAGAGACGGGAAAAGCAAAGCAATGAATAGTGTGATCCAGGGTTCCTCTGCTGCATAAAGCACTTCACAGCTTTCATGGACTCTTCCTGTTTCTCTTCTCCCTTTTTATATTGACTTCAGGCTGCTCTGAGAATAATTCAACTTAATTTATGGAATGTATTTTGGATGCACTATTCCTCCATATTTGATCTCTCTCCTTGGTTCAGAATAGGTTGTTATTACCACTGTAAATATTTATTTATTCTTTATTTCAGAAATAATCTAAGTTACCAGAGGTATTATATGATTTGGAAGACTGAGATTTTTACCACTAGATTTAAGAAGACAATATTTATGTTTTTGATTGGGACAAGATATATACATATCCAGGAACACATATACACATACACATATTCTTAACCCTCAAACAGTTTAAAAACAAACATTAGAGCTTTATTATAATTCTACTTAAGATACATTTAGCAATATTAAGTGTTTGATTTGGAATTGAGAAAATAGTTCAGCCTATGTTGTTGTCTTCCTGAAACACAATTGAAAGCATTTTCTAAGCATCAATTTAACATAACACATTTCTAGAAAATAACATAAACCAAATGTTATGCATTTTTCTTTTATTATTTACAACCGGACAGGTCCAGTAATGTGCATACATCAAGCATAAACACACATCACCGTTTTGCTAATTGGCATTCACACCCATGAATAAGATTTACCTTCTAAAAAACTTGTTACAAACTTCATCTGCACTTAAAAGCCCAGAACAATGAATTCCAGTACAATCCTTTGACACTCTGTTATGTGAGCCTGTGTCTGTTTCAAATATTGGTGCATATATTAAAAATGAAAGATATAAGGTTTCTTTTAAAAAGAAATACGCGTACATTTTTGGGGATGAAGTTTGAGACCACTCACCTTTTACTTTTTCTAATTCCTAGGGCGAGGTCATTGGGATGAAGATAGCGTGGTCAGTTCTCCAGATCCTGGGTCTGCCAGCGAATCAGGTGACCGATATCGCACTGAGCAGTATCAAAGTAGCCCGCATGAACCTAGCAAAATTGAAACTCTGATAAGAGCCACCCAGCAAATGATTAAAGAAGAAGAGAACAGATTGCAACTAAGGAAAGCCCCTCCAGACCAACTGGCTTCCATTAATGGAGCTGGGAAAAAACACTCCCTCTGTTTTGCAAACTACCAACAGCCACCCCCGACAGGCGAAGTCTGCCATGGCTCCACTCTTGCCAACACCTCACCATGTGACCATATTCAGCAGAGAGAGGGAAAGATGCTGAGCCCCCATGAAAATGACTATGACAACAGTCCCACTGCGCTGTCTCGGATGAGTAGTCCCAATTCGGATCGCATTTCCAAATCCAGTTTGATCCTAGCTAAAGACTATCTCCATTCGGATATGTCTCCTCATCAGACAGCAGGAGACCATCCTGCGGTCTCTCCAAACTGCTTTGGCTCTCACCGGCAGTATTTTGATAAGCATGCTTACACATTAACTGGATATGCCCTGGAGCACTTATATGACAGCGAAACCATTAGAAACTATTCCTTGGGCTGTAATGGCTCACACTTTGATGTAACTTCTCATCTAAGGATGCAGCCAGACCCAGCACAAGGACACAAGGGAACATCTGTTATAATAACCAATGGAAGCTGATGTTTTTCCAAAATATTTTGTTCTTGAAGGTCTGAGACATATTTATAGTTTAATGCCCCATGACCAGCATTTACTATGCTACAGATTGTTAGAGAGGATAATTTAAGTTACTGGGTATTTGACATGTGTTCCTTTGAAATCAAAGAAAACAGCACTAGCATTCAAGGTTATACACAGATAATGGAGCTAAATTGAATACACAAATTGCCCCTCTAACCAGAGTAGATAAATTTAGAATTAAAAAATACTCGCATAGATTAAGTGAGCATACATATCATAGGAAAGACTGATGGATTACAACATGGCATTGCGATGAGCCAGTGAACCCCATACTCACAGACTGCTATCTATAAACTGCAGTGGACGCTTTACGTGCAGAAATACAGACGATGTACCAGAAATACACCCCACATGGATAACTTTCCTTAACCCTGGCACATTAAGATTCCTAAAGAAATTTCCATTCCCAAAATAACTAAGAAAGAGATACACCTTATAAACTGGTTTCTTCTTTGTGGTTTTAACCAGCCAGCTCATTTGGTTCAGATATAAATTAGGGAAATGGTTCTGGATATTATAAAAATGAGTTTTCACCTGGTATCCATTATAAGCAATCAGGAAGTGGTGATTTTTTTTTTTTAACCTTGCTTTTGAGTTAGACAAGGAACAGGATCACATTGGCATATCAGTAAGGGTTTTTCTAAGTGAAAGTACTGATATGTTAGGACACACATCAAAAACTTGGTGTGCCCAATTGGAAATAGTTTAGTGAAGATGGAAAGGACAGAGGCAGAGAGAAGTGAAATAACATCTCCAAACAAACCATTTAAGGCTCCGAATAAGCAATGAACATGTTTTTGGGCCCATGAAACCAACCAAATAAAAAATTCAAACCAATTCCCAAGGAAAAAAGACTAATAAGTGCGAAAGTGAAGTAAGGAAAACCAGTGAAGTGCTACATGACAGCAGTGTAAGTGTTTGAAGACATTTCAAAGCACAGATGTGCAAATGTGACAACATGTGGAAAGCCTCAGGAGAGAATCTAAGATAAAAGCTTAGGCTGATAGACAAGTGATTCAAAGGGCAACAGGAGTACTTTGACTGAAGGAGCAGGCGAAGTGTTCATTTTCTTTATTGTTTGTAACCAACGAAAACAACAAACGGGGTCATGTGAAACAGTAGAAAGACTAGCAGACTAGATGCCAGCATGCCTGGGTTCTGGTTTTGACCCTGCCTGTAACTTATTTTTGGAACATCGATGTATCACTCACCACGCTTGGGCCCTAGTTTCATCTGTATGGCAGTTCTAATGTTCCATGGTTCTGTGGTTCACTGGTCCAGCAGAGCTCAACTTGTTAACCAGTTAACTCTCTGCTGTGAGCTTTCAAGAGTGATCATTCTGGCTTTTCTGTGCTCAGATAGAAGTCTAGATGCTTTGTAACTTAAGCAGGTGCATGGGCTCTTTTAGGCATGGATAGTTACAGACAGCTTTCTAGTTCAGCCAAAATGTAGATGGCAGAAACTAATGAGGGAGAAGGAAAATAAGTAAAATTTATTTAATGCACTATTGTCTAATAAAGCAAGGTGACATAAGTGATTAAAGAAGTTTCAGAGATAATATTTCCTAGGAGTCCCATGCCTGAAACTCTTGCCATATTCAAAGAGGGAATGTATTAGAAGAAATTGATGTATAATTTTGAAGACAGACCATGACATTGAACACTCAGGGATTAATGCTATATTTTTACCATATAACACAATTATTTGGCAATCTAGAGGTAGGTGACAATCTGAATGATGATAATCTGAGAAATGAATTCTGAGTTGTTTGTACATGAAAAAGAGGCTACATAAAGTTAGATATTTCTTGGGTATGACAGAGCAACTTTTGTGCTGTAAATGGAAAAAGTGCAAGTAAGTGAGAAAGTTAGTGGTTATATGTACTTTCACAAAAGTTCAAACAATAAAAACTAAATTTTGAACTATGTAAGCAAAAGTATTCAGCAATTTTGAGAAAAATATTTATGAGCAACTCCTGGAATACTTAAAATGGATTTTTGATCATTTTGCTACATGAAGTAAGGTTTTAGGAATGCTAAAGGTTTTGCAGAATTCTGTAGATGGATAAATGGTTCAAAGACACAAATGTCTGAAGAATATAGTGTGTTTTGGAAAGGAAATCTATACAGATGGGTTTTACTGATGGATATATATTCTACTCAAAAGGTCAGAGACATGCTATAAAGGAAATAGAATCTTAAGAATCAAGGAAAATGAACTGATATGAAAGAAAAGACTGTCACTAAAGAAATTTCAGTGGAATTTTATATGGAAGATAGTTTATCAAGGAAAAAAATTATAAACTCTACAAATAAGGGGTAATGAGAAGGAATAATGCTCTGTAAAAGCATGACCAATATTTTTAAGTGAGGACAATTAACTACATTACATCTTAATTAAAATTTTGATAGATTGACCCAGCTTTAAATACAAACCATTTATTTCCTTTGTCGATAATTTTATAGTAGCATATTTATTACATTACATATAATACCTTACAGGCCCACAGTATTATATAGCATACATTTTTTGCAATCTGGCATGATTTTTTCAAAATGACCCAAGATAAGTTGAGACCATTATGGCAAGGTACCTTTTTAGTATACCGTACACGTAGACATGTTAAAATATATTTATCATCTACATTATTTTCTGTGCGGGAACAGATTGCCTCATAATGAAGATGTCATCTGTGTCTTTTTAAAATATGGGATGTAAAAGATGTATGTTTCCAATAACGTAATCAGTTAAAATTAAATTTAAATTGGCTTTAGTTTTAATCCTTGATTTCTATAACTTTGTTAAATGCTGAGAATCATGATACTTGATTTAAGTAGAAAGAGAAGTATGATTTTTATATCACCTTGGGAATTCATACAAATGTGCTATATATCCAATTACTCTCATGACATGTAGCAATTCATTAGATGATACAAAGCTCATGCTTTCTAGTAATAGTAAGAATATCTTTATTGCCCATTTTACCTGCCTGCCCTACCTAATTAAAAAATTTGGATGACCAAAGAAATAAATGACTATCCCCTATCTTTCTTGGGAAAATTTTGTTAAAACTATTATTGAGAATATACAGAGTCGAAGTATTATTTTTGAATGCATAATATTAATATCACAGTCACTACAAGTCAAACATGTAAGTATGCTTCAGCTCCATCATTTGACATACAATGTTGAATATAATGGCCTAGCTTTTCTAACCTATAACGCCTGTTATAGGATGACACATAGTGCTGATATGACATTCAAAATGAGACAGGATGCAATAAAAGTTTTGCCTTCAGTGTTTATACAGAAAACCCACTTCTTCTTTCATGGGTTTATTTTATCGGATTAGAATATTTCCATTGGGTACAACTCTTAATTATCTCTATACCCTGCTGCCATGTGATGCCTCAGGGCAGAGAATCCCACTGAAAATAAGCTTTAATGGGATCTTCTGGAAAAGGATAAGATGCTCCATTTCCTTTTCTTATTTTTTAATGGGATATGAGGAATGATTCAATAAAAGATTATTTGGAAAATATGAATAGATATTTTAAATAAAAAGAAAGACCACCCCCCCCAAGACTTAGACCAATTAAATTTGACAGAAAACACTACAGCTAAAGAGACACTCTGAATACATGTATGATATTTCATAGCTGTCTCTCTCAAGAGTAGGACGTTATTAAGATGTTCAGTGCAATTCTATTGGTACTAGTGGAATTTGGAAGTTTCAGAATGCATCCTCTGGAAAACAGAGGATTTGGCCATTTTGGAGTGGCTTACCCTGCCCAGTGAAATAGCTTACACTTTAACATACTCTCTTTAATGTAAAGAGTTTGAATGCTCCAGTTCACTCAAGTAATAGGACATAGACCTACATCATATTTTCTAAACAATTTCATAAATCCTATGTAAATCCTATGGGTCTCCAAATAACTGATTCAACTTTCATGTAAATGTCAGTTTTTGCAAGTAGGAATTCAACTCTAAGAGGGCGAAATCTATTGGTTAGTTCTTACTGGGAAATGCATTGTGGATAAAACATTCATTATCATTCTAAACTTTAAATGAATGACAGAACAGCTATGAACATATGGAAAAGATCTGACATAGAAAATGTTCTTGGGGGAAATTTCTGTGTGGTGTTCATTTCTTGTGAACAAGAGTTGTACAAGTAGGGCTTCACTCAAAAAGTGAGATTGTGCTTATATCCAAATAGGGATTTGTTCAGAGTTCCTTCAATCTATATGCAGATGGGCTGCGGTTACACACACACACACACACACACACACACACACACGTGCGTGCGTGCAATGGTGAAGCAAGTAACAAGATCCTATTCTGCTGTGCTCCTTAAAAACTGATGGTTCAACAAGAAATCCTAATTAATAATTTTAAAACAAACATTTATAGTTTTATTGTAATTTTGCTGCATGGGGCTTTGCTTTCATAAACCTATATAGTGAAAAGTTTGTCCTAATTTGCTGATCAGGAACACATTTAATCCCAGTTGAATTTACACCCAACAACCCTGGTGTGTTTACATTTCAAAAGAAATGAAATTGGCGTGAAAAGATTTAGAAGTACTGTAACTTTTTTTCCAAAGGGACATATTTCAAAAAATGAAACATATGAGTAGGCACTTCAAAAAAAGATAAAATATTTTATGTTTGTTTTTTGACTGACATGCTATAAAAGGATTATATTTGTGAAAGAAGATACTGATTGCCAATATTTCAAATATCATCTTGCAATGTATAGTTTTTAGTGACATCGTAGTATAAATTTGTAATTTGAACTTTTACTTTGGAATGTAAAGTAGAAAATATTAGCTATGTCAATGATATCTTGCAAAGTGTTCTCATTTATAATTATTTATATTGTAAATAGCTTTCTGAAGTAAATTCGAAGTTAATGTGCATAAAATGTATTTATTATGTGAGGAATTTTTTTGGTTTAAAATACAGTTACCAATATGCAGTTTGAGTCTGAATTATTGATTGAAAGAGAAACCTCTATCAGACAAAACAGACTATTAACAGGAAGATTAGAACTGTAAAGAAATAAGGACCATTTTAGCTCTAGATTTTGTTGGAGTAGATAATGGACACACACACACACTCTTAAGAGACTTAGCAATAGGAGCCTGCACATATTCATGGTAATTATTAAGTAATGATTTTTATTAGACACTAGAGAATGTTTTCTGATTCTTCATCAGAACATCTTAAACAGGACTTCTTTGGTTTCCACTTTGCTAAAATCAAGAATTTGAAAGTATGGATTATATTTTTAATGCCCAAGGGAAAAGAAAACTATTAATATTGAGATTATTTAGCTTGCTGTCATTCAAAAACACATTAAAAACACATCTTGGATAATTTTTATTTCAGAATCCAAAGTAGTTTTTAAATTTAGAAGTAGGAGTTAAGGCCAAACATAAATAGGTTGCCAGGTGGTTCTCTGCTACGCATTTTCATATCACCCAACATGTTTGCTTTTAGTTCTCCAGGGATTTCTGATTTACCTTAATATACTCCAGAAATTGTCAACCATTAGCCAATTCAGAAAACCTGCACTATATATTTTTGATTCAGTGAAGATGTTTGTATTTCATAAAGTTTTTTGACAAAGCTGCATAAAATATCATTGCCATTAATATTATAGCATTTATCAGGTATTTTATGATTCTTTAAATATTTGTTTTGGTTCTTTCATTTCTGAAAATAAAATTGTTCCCACCTACTTTATACTCCAGAATAACCGCACTTCCACTTTAATCCACAACATTTATGGAATATCTATTATATGTCCCCAAAGGGCTAGACACCAAGAACCTTTCTCACTGTAGGACATTATAGGAAAGCACATACAGAGGGAGGGTCTTTGGTTTTCCTTATGTGCTATGACAGTGTAAAGTCTTTAGATAATCATAAAAATGACAAGCATTTTTTGAATCATCATGTGCCAGGCACTGACCAGGCTCAGATTATCACCGAAGTCTGAGTAGAGACCACCACAGAGGGACGTACCAATATGCTCCATTTCATTAATGAGGAAAGTGAGACTCAGTGTGGTTAAGTAACTTAGTGATGTGGCTAGTAAGTGGTGGAGTTGAAAAATGAATACAGGCAGCTTTACCCCAAAACTTTATCACACTTCCTTCTGTAATAAGGAAAAAATAAGTGAAAGAAAATATTGTCTAAATGGTGGTTGCTCAATACAGCTAATGGTGGCTCCAGTAGCCCCATGTATGGTCTTAGGGCTGGGTTGTGGTTCATTATTTTACTGACACATGATGACCAGCCTGAGGGAGGCAGAGGCCAAGCCTACTGCTCTCTTACACAATATTTGGCCTTTCTGTTGAAAGAATGTTCTCACATTTCTTTTATAAGACCATGATACCAAGAAAAGCCTGGGGCACGATAAGCTACAGGCAAATTATCCTAACAGGATCTCCATGATATTTGAAAAAAATTTTGAGCCTTTCTCAATGAATAAAATACAAGTGGCTTAATTTGTAATTTAAAACTATACATTTTTTTCACCTAACATTTTCAAGATAACCAAAACAAAATATCACTTTCTCACGATAGCCCATAAGCACCGTTTCGTTTCATGAAAAACTTTCCTTCTTCACTGGAAAATGAAACAAAACAAAACAGAAAAACCAAAGCCCACTCTACCAAGAATTGCTATGTGTCAGTATTGCCTGTATTATTTAGGGGCCTTGGTTTCCAGGGGATTCTGTGGGTAGAGTTTACAGGACTGTTGCAACTATCACATTATCATTTAAGGAAAACTGCCCCAAAGTTATCTGACAGGAAGGCTGCCCTCAGAACACAGATGATTCCTTTAAGATGTCTTGAAGTGATGGCATGAGCCTGCCGGAATCAGCCTGTCTTTGGCTGCCTCCATGGTGATGGTAACTCCTAGGTGCCAGCAACCCAGGCAGCCTGTCCAGCCATCCCTGGCCCCTGGGCTCTGCTTCACAGTGTCAGGAGGGTCAATCCTCTGTAGCACTTCTTGGCCTTTTCATAATTGTGCTTTATAACTTAATATGTGCTGTATTTACTGACGGAATTAGATCCAAGGTGGGAGAAATGTAAAACAGCCCCTGCTTTGGGAGTTTGTAAATAATCTCTGCTTTGTTCAGTTTCCCCCAGGTCAGGCTCCTGTGTGGGGAGTAATTCCATATGGGAATCTTACTTGAGTGCCATCTAAGTTAAACCTTAAAGGGAATCTTGGCAGTATCTCCTGAGCCATAAGGAAATCATTCTCAGTTTCTGGGGAGGATTTTCTGATAGCTTTGTTTTATATATATATATATATATATATATATATATATATATATATATATATATATATATATATATATATATATAACTGAACCTGATAGCTTTGTTTTATGTATGAGGTCAGACAATTAATTTCGTGAACTCATCTTAGAAAAAGTGCTCCATACCTCATTACTGAATATCACTATGGTCACCTTCCAAGGACTCCCCTTGGGAAGCTATGCATCAACACCAGCAACTAGTCCACCCTTCAAAGCAAACCTGGAATTCTTTTTCTGGAATGGCCATCAGAGCTGTCNTCTTTTCAGCTCCTCTTTGGATTTTTAAGTATGTTAGTGTTTCTTTGACACATACTTAAGTATAAACACACACACACACACACACACACACACACACACACACACACACACACGTGCGTGCGTGCAATGGTGAAGCAAGTAACAAGATCCTATTCTGCTGTGCTCCTTAAAAACTGATGGTTCAACAAGAAATCCTAATTAATAATTTTAAAACAAACATTTATAGTTTTATTGTAATTTTGCTGCATGGGGCTTTGCTTTCATAAACCTATATAGTGAAAAGTTTGTCCTAATTTGCTGATCAGGAACACATTTAATCCCAGTTGAATTTACACCCAACAACCCTGGTGTGTTTACATTTCAAAAGAAATGAAATTGGCGTGAAAAGATTTAGAAGTACTGTAACTTTTTTTCCAAAGGGACATATTTCAAAAAATGAAACATATGAGTAGGCACTTCAAAAAAAGATAAAATATTTTATGTTTGTTTTTTGACTGACATGCTATAAAAGGATTATATTTGTGAAAGAAGATACTGATTGCCAATATTTCAAATATCATCTTGCAATGTATAGTTTTTAGTGACATCGTAGTATAAATTTGTAATTTGAACTTTTACTTTGGAATGTAAAGTAGAAAATATTAGCTATGTCAATGATATCTTGCAAAGTGTTCTCATTTATAATTATTTATATTGTAAATAGCTTTCTGAAGTAAATTCGAAGTTAATGTGCATAAAATGTATTTATTATGTGAGGAATTTTTTTGGTTTAAAATACAGTTACCAATATGCAGTTTGAGTCTGAATTATTGATTGAAAGAGAAACCTCTATCAGACAAAACAGACTATTAACAGGAAGATTAGAACTGTAAAGAAATAAGGACCATTTTAGCTCTAGATTTTGTTGGAGTAGATAATGGACACACACACACACTCTTAAGAGACTTAGCAATAGGAGCCTGCACATATTCATGGTAATTATTAAGTAATGATTTTTATTAGACACTAGAGAATGTTTTCTGATTCTTCATCAGAACATCTTAAACAGGACTTCTTTGGTTTCCACTTTGCTAAAATCAAGAATTTGAAAGTATGGATTATATTTTTAATGCCCAAGGGAAAAGAAAACTATTAATATTGAGATTATTTAGCTTGCTGTCATTCAAAAACACATTAAAAACACATCTTGGATAATTTTTATTTCAGAATCCAAAGTAGTTTTTAAATTTAGAAGTAGGAGTTAAGGCCAAACATAAATAGGTTGCCAGGTGGTTCTCTGCTACGCATTTTCATATCACCCAACATGTTTGCTTTTAGTTCTCCAGGGATTTCTGATTTACCTTAATATACTCCAGAAATTGTCAACCATTAGCCAATTCAGAAAACCTGCACTATATATTTTTGATTCAGTGAAGATGTTTGTATTTCATAAAGTTTTTTGACAAAGCTGCATAAAATATCATTGCCATTAATATTATAGCATTTATCAGGTATTTTATGATTCTTTAAATATTTGTTTTGGTTCTTTCATTTCTGAAAATAAAATTGTTCCCACCTACTTTATACTCCAGAATAACCGCACTTCCACTTTAATCCACAACATTTATGGAATATCTATTATATGTCCCCAAAGGGCTAGACACCAAGAACCTTTCTCACTGTAGGACATTATAGGAAAGCACATACAGAGGGAGGGTCTTTGGTTTTCCTTATGTGCTATGACAGTGTAAAGTCTTTAGATAATCATAAAAATGACAAGCATTTTTTGAATCATCATGTGCCAGGCACTGACCAGGCTCAGATTATCACCGAAGTCTGAGTAGAGACCACCACAGAGGGACGTACCAATATGCTCCATTTCATTAATGAGGAAAGTGAGACTCAGTGTGGTTAAGTAACTTAGTGATGTGGCTAGTAAGTGGTGGAGTTGAAAAATGAATACAGGCAGCTTTACCCCAAAACTTTATCACACTTCCTTCTGTAATAAGGAAAAAATAAGTGAAAGAAAATATTGTCTAAATGGTGGTTGCTCAATACAGCTAATGGTGGCTCCAGTAGCCCCATGTATGGTCTTAGGGCTGGGTTGTGGTTCATTATTTTACTGACACATGATGACCAGCCTGAGGGAGGCAGAGGCCAAGCCTACTGCTCTCTTACACAATATTTGGCCTTTCTGTTGAAAGAATGTTCTCACATTTCTTTTATAAGACCATGATACCAAGAAAAGCCTGGGGCACGATAAGCTACAGGCAAATTATCCTAACAGGATCTCCATGATATTTGAAAAAAATTTTGAGCCTTTCTCAATGAATAAAATACAAGTGGCTTAATTTGTAATTTAAAACTATACATTTTTTTCACCTAACATTTTCAAGATAACCAAAACAAAATATCACTTTCTCACGATAGCCCATAAGCACCGTTTCGTTTCATGAAAAACTTTCCTTCTTCACTGGAAAATGAAACAAAACAAAACAGAAAAACCAAAGCCCACTCTACCAAGAATTGCTATGTGTCAGTATTGCCTGTATTATTTAGGGGCCTTGGTTTCCAGGGGATTCTGTGGGTAGAGTTTACAGGACTGTTGCAACTATCACATTATCATTTAAGGAAAACTGCCCCAAAGTTATCTGACAGGAAGGCTGCCCTCAGAACACAGATGATTCCTTTAAGATGTCTTGAAGTGATGGCATGAGCCTGCCGGAATCAGCCTGTCTTTGGCTGCCTCCATGGTGATGGTAACTCCTAGGTGCCAGCAACCCAGGCAGCCTGTCCAGCCATCCCTGGCCCCTGGGCTCTGCTTCACAGTGTCAGGAGGGTCAATCCTCTGTAGCACTTCTTGGCCTTTTCATAATTGTGCTTTATAACTTAATATGTGCTGTATTTACTGACGGAATTAGATCCAAGGTGGGAGAAATGTAAAACAGCCCCTGCTTTGGGAGTTTGTAAATAATCTCTGCTTTGTTCAGTTTCCCCCAGGTCAGGCTCCTGTGTGGGGAGTAATTCCATATGGGAATCTTACTTGAGTGCCATCTAAGTTAAACCTTAAAGGGAATCTTGGCAGTATCTCCTGAGCCATAAGGAAATCATTCTCAGTTTCTGGGGAGGATTTTCTGATAGCTTTGTTTTATATATATATATATATATATATATATATATATATATATATATATATATATATATATATATATATATATAACTGAACCTGATAGCTTTGTTTTATGTATGAGGTCAGACAATTAATTTCGTGAACTCATCTTAGAAAAAGTGCTCCATACCTCATTACTGAATATCACTATGGTCACCTTCCAAGGACTCCCCTTGGGAAGCTATGCATCAACACCAGCAACTAGTCCACCCTTCAAAGCAAACCTGGAATTCTTTTTCTGGAATGGCCATCAGAGCTGTCATCGTATTACCTGTGATGTCCTGAATGTCATCAAAATGTCTTCCTTTCAATATTTCCTTTATCTTCGGGTAAAGAAAGTCACATTGGGGGCCAGACCAGGTGAGTAGGAAGGGTGTTCTAATACAGTTATGTGTTTACTGGCTAAAACTTCCTCACAGACAGTGCCGTGTGAGCTGGTGCACTGTCATGATGTAAGAGCCATGAATTGTTGGCATAATGTTCAGGTCATCTAACTTTTTCATGCAGTCTTTTCCGCACTTTCAAATAGTAAACTTGGTGAACTGTTTGTCCAGGTGGTACAAATTCATAATGAATAATCCCTCTGGTACCAAAAAAGTTAAGCAATATCATTGTCAGACCGTGTGTGTGTGTGTATGTGTGTGTGGGGTGTGTGTGTGTGTGTGTGTGTGTGTGTGTGTGTTATGTATAAAACAAAGCTAACAGAATAGAAAACTGAACCAGAAAAGCCTTTATATGGGTAAGACCTCCAGAGCTTAGTTGGGAATGGGTATTTGGGGTCTAATGTGAGAAGACTCACCCAGATAATAACAGGTTCATTATTCAGTGCATTTCTACATTTCTAATTTCTAATTTAAGCCCTTGTGTTAGCCACATGCCCCATTAGTCAGGCTAGACAGGGTTTGTCTATTGTGCCACGCTAGACCTATTTTTTTTTTAATTTAAAAGGTCAGAGTCACATTTCTAATAAACATTTGCAATTCTGTTACCTAATTAAAGGCCATCGATAGCTAAGAAATATTTTTTCAGGATGGGAAGGCTAGCAGGTTTTGGCACTACTTCAATACACCTTGCAATCATCTTGCTTAAATACCTCCATCTGCTATATAATTGACCCTATGTTTTTTTCTGTGTAAAATTAACATATGTAGAAGGTATCTTTTTTTAAAGATTTTTATTGGGGAATTGAGGCATGGGAACAGCGCTGGGGAATTGGGGGCAGGGGAACAGACAAGTTGCTGTCCTTTTTGTTTTTCAGTCTAGTTGTGGAGGACGTCGCTTCACTGGCCCAAGTTGGCACCATCGTTGCGCTCTTCCCAGGCGAGGCAGATCAGTCGCCTGCTTCTGGTCGGCCGCTCACTGCGGCTGCTGGCCGCTCACGCTGGCTGCTGGCTACACACGGTAGCCCATGGCAACCCACTGCAGCAGGGGCTGCAGCCTACTCCATTGCCTGCAACTCATGGCAGCCCAGCTCCAGGTTGAGCTGTTGTTCAGCATCTTAGCTGTGGAGGGCAGTGTCACTGGCCCTCATATGTTGGATCCGAACTGGGGCCCTCTGGCGTCCCAAGCCAGTTCTTAACCAACGCGCCACTCAGCCGGCCCTAGGAGGTATCTTTTAATGTAAGACATAGAATGTTTTATTCTTGAAATTAATTTTTCTTTCATGGGCGCTGCTGTTGCTCCATTTAATGTCCCCAAAAGGAAATACGGTGGCTAAAGAACCGTACCATGCTTTCGCATCCCCTTGGTTGGTTTATGGCCAGGCCTCCTTCTTCCATCTTTAGGGATTTTATGACATATTGTATTGCTCCAAATTTTTACTTTTTTCTCAAGCTCACCCCATCTTGCAGATATCATGTCATTTTACTTCAGTTACCACCTCTAAATGAAGACTTAAAAAATATGTATATGAAGCCATTGTTCCACCCTCACACCTACAAAAATTAACAAATTAAGAACAACCTCTTGCCATGTAACATATGGCACTTTTTAAGAGGAGGAGATTGAGATCAGGCATAAAATTTTGTCCTTGTGTCTTAAAGTCCAGATGCTTCTCTAGACGTTCCCAGCCTTAAGTCCTTTCATAGCTCTCTTCATCTTCCTCTCTTTTGTGACTCTTTTCAGCTCCTCTTTGGATTTTTAAGTATGTTAGTGTTTCTTTGACACATACTTAAGTATAAACACACACACACACACACACACACACACACGGGCACACACACTCCCTGCTCACCTAGCCTTGATTCAATCCTCATGGCTGCTGTATTAAATCCTGAGAGCATCCTGAACCTTACTTTGAGTGGAAGACTGAGTGCTCTGGAGCCCTGGCTTTCCTGAAATACCTCGGTATCTCCTCCCAACGTCTCAAATTATATCTGTATCTTTGTCCTTTTTTTCCTGCCTGCTTATCTCGTGAACCAGTGACTTCCTCTGTTGAATGAGGATGCTAAGGCTTTGTATCTCAAAAACCTGTTGTGAGCGTGCAATGAAGCAATGTCTGCGGAACCTTCAGCATGTAGCAACTGCTCAATAGATGCTGGCGTTTAGTGTTAACGGGCCTCTGAGAATATGGTTATGCACTTTTCCACTTCCTCCTCATTCATCATCCAGTCAGCATTCAACTAACACTTACTGAGTGCTTCCACGTACCAACATTCAGCTAGCCACTGGCAACGCAGACGGTGATGTTAGTAGCCCCTGACTCAAGAGCTTCACAGCTGGGGGCAGATGGTGAGGGAGAACCAGAGGTCCTTTCACTCCTCCTCCACTTCCTCTGTGCTGCCCATCCTCTGAAGCCTTCCTCTGGTGGCTTTTCCTTGACTGACCCTCCCCCTCTGCCTGGAACTCACACTTTTTCTGAACTCCCCATATAGATGTTCTTAGCCAACTTGGCAGATGCTTCCTCACATTCTCTCATGTGTTTGTCTGGGCTCTTTTGTAAGCAGCAAAGGGCCCCAGTCGCGCAGGGACTATTCCTTGTCCTTCTGTTACCTCCAGCCCGGTCCCCAGAGCAGTCCCCGACACAGGACAGAAATGTGATAAATGTGTGTCAGATGAGTGAAGAAATGCTCCCTCACAAATGATGTATTTCAGGCTATTTCATCTTGGTCTGTAGTCGATATTATAAAACTTCCTGGGGCTTATGTCACCCAAAATAATATTATGAATTCTATAAACATTACTATAGCTGCTTCACATTTTCTTTTTCATTTAGGGGGCTGCAACTTGCTTTCTATCTTCTGATTTTGAGGTCTGATCGGACTCATTCATGTTGATGATTTTCCCTTATTACTTGTACACTGAAGGAGGTTATATATGTGACACTTTGGGGCAGTTCTTGGCTTATGGCGAATATGAACACCTTTGTGTCCCATCTTTCCTCCCTACTCAAATCCATCTTTTCCTCTACTTTGCCCCTAAGTCTCTTTCTGCATTTCTGATGCATATTCCATCTTTCCAAGTTATATTATATGGCACAGATCCATTGAAAAAAAAAAACTTTCCCCAAATCTCATCCTGTCGTTGTGAGAGATACTACCACAAATTCAACTTCCTTACTTTCCTTTCCAAATCCCTCTTTCCCCTCAAATTTCCCTCCTCCTGCTTTGTACGATGCATCTTACATGGTGTTGACACGGTCTTCTTCCTGAAGAATTGATGCAATTCATCTATTTAAAAAGTCCTTTTGTGTCCCTATTTCGGATGAGTGAAATTAAAACCCCTTAGTTTGTCACATCAGGCACTTCACAACTGAGCTCCAAACTACCTCCTTGGTTTTTCTCCATCTGTCCCCCTAGACACCTCAGGTTTCTGCAGCACTGGATTTCTCAGTCTTCCTGGAATGTGCCATGCTTTTCACTATCCTAGGCCTTGGCACGGCTGTTCTGTTTCAAACACCCCACAGCCATTCTTTATTGGGGAAATTCCTCTTGACTCTTCCAGGCACAGAGTTCTCATGTGATGCCTGAGGCCTGATTCCATTTGGGAAAAGTTTTACACTTCTGTTCTAGGCTCTCACAGTACTTGATTCATATTTCTATTATAATATTTATGGAGTGTACTGTGAGTTGTAAGATTTTTTTAAATTATAAAAACAATAGGCTAGATTAAAAAACGGACACAAAATGTGTACAACAATAAAGAGAATATATACAATTTTGCAACTTTTTTTTCACTCAACAATGTATGATGGGCATCCTTTCATGTTAGTTTTTATATATCTCTTTTATTCTCTTTAATGGATATATGATGTTTTATAGTATAGATGTGGTTTACTTATCTTTTCCCTTTTTGATAGACATCTACTTCTTTCCAATTTCTATTATTGTACATTGTATGTACAATAAACATCTTGGGAAGTAGATCTTTTTACATCTGTGACTGAATTTCAGTAGAACAGACTCCTAGAAGTAAAATTGCTGGATCAAAGAGTGTCTTCAATTGGTGATAACTACTGCCAAATTGCCCTCCAAAGACATTGTAAAAGTGGACCCTCCCCCAACAGTTTATGAGACTATATTCTTGTCCTTTAAAGAAGTTTCACATAGGTCTTGTGTATTTTTTTTGACACTCAACATTATTTTATATTAATTTCAGGTGTACAGCATAGTGGTTAGACATTTATATAATTTAAGAAGTGATCCCCCTGACTAGTCTAGTACCCACCTGGTACTATACATAGTTATTACCATATTATTGACTATATTTCCTATGCTTTAGTTTACATCCCCAGGACTATTTTGTAACTACCAATTTGTACTTCTTAATCCCTTCCCCTTTTTCACCTATCCCAACCATCCTTCATTCTGGCAACCATTAAAATGTTCCCTGTATATATGAGTTTGTTTTTGTTTTGTTTGTTTGTTTATTTTGTTCTTTAGATTCCATATATAAGGGAAATCACATTGCATCTGTCTTTTGCTGTCTAACACTCCACTCAGCACAATAACCTTCAGGTCCATCCATGCCACTGCAGATGGCAAGAACTCATTCCCTTCCATGGCCGAGCAATATTCCACTGTATACATGTACCACCTCCTCTTTATCCATTCATCCATTGATGGACACCCAGGCTGCCTCCACATCTTGGCCATTGTGAACAATGCTGTAATAATATGCATGCACAAATCCCCTCAAAATAGCATTTTGGGTTTCTTTAGATAAATACCCAGAAGTGCAATTACTGGGTCCTTCTTTGTCTTCTGTTATAGCCCTTGTTTTAAAGTCTATTTTGTCTGGTGTACGTATTGCTACCACAGCTTTTTATTTGTTTGTTTGTTTCTGTTTTCATGAAATATCTTTTTCCCATCCCTTTACTTTCAGTCTGTGTGTGTCTTTTGATCTGAAGTCAGTCTCTTGTTGGCAGCATATGTAAGGGTCTTGTTTTCTTATCCAATTTATCTTTTGATTGGAGCATATAGCCATTTACATTCAAAGTAATTGTTGATACATATGTAGTTATTGCCATTTTATTATTCATATTTTTGATCTTTTATTTTTCTTTTTGTCTTAAAGGAGTTGCTCTAACATTCCTTGTAATACTGATTTGGTGGTGATGAACTTCTTTAGCTTTTTCTTATCTGGGAAGCTCTTCATCTGTCCTTCAATTCAAAATGATAACTTTGCTGGGTAGAGTAATCTTGGTTGTAGGTCCTTGCTTTTCATCACTTTGAATATTTTCTGCCAGTACCTCCGGCCTGCAAAGCTTCTGTTGAGAGATCAGCTGACAGTCTTATGGGAACTCCCTTGTAGGTAACTAACTGTTTTTCTCTTGCTGCTTTTAAGATTCTCTCTTTGTCTTTAACCTTTGGCATTTTAATTATGACGTGTCTTGGTGTGGGCCTCTTTGGGTTCCTCTTGTTTGGGATTCTCTGCACTTCCTGGGCTTGTATATCTATTTCCTTCACCAGGTTAGAGAAGTTTTCAGTCATTATTTTTCAACTAGGGTTTCAATTTTTGGCTCTCTCTCTTCTCCTTCTGGTACCTCTGTGATGAGAATATTGCTACACTTGATGTTGTCCCAGAGGCCCCTTAAACCCTCCTAAATTTTTTGGATTCTTTTTTCTTTTTGTTGTTCATATTGGGTGTTTTCTGCTACCTTATCTTCTAAATCACTGATTCGATCCTCTGCCTCATCTAATCTACTGTTGATTCCCTCTAATGTGTTCTGATTTCAGTTATTGTATTCTTTATTTCTGACTGGTTCTTTTTTATGTTTTCTATTTCCATTTTTATGTTTCCTATCTTTTTGTTGAAGTTCTCCCTGAGATCATTGAGCATCCTTATAAACAGTGCTTTGAATTCTGCATCTAGTAGATTGCTTGTTTCCATTTTGTTTAGTTCTTTTTCTGGAGCTTTGTTCTGTTCTTTAATTTGGGACTTGTTTCTTTGTTTCCCATTTTGACTGCCTTTCTGTGTTTGTTTCTGTGTATTAGGTAGGGCTGCTATGCCTCCTGATCTTAGTAGAATGGCCTTATGTAGTAGGTGTCCTGTGGGGCCCAGTGGTGCAATCTCCCTGGTCTCCAGAGCTGGGTGCTCCAGGTGTGTCCTTTGTGTTGGTTGTATGTGCCCTCCTCTTGTAGTTGATTGCTGTTAGTAGGAGGGATTGATCTTCTGGCTAATTTGTTGTGAAGACTGGCTGTGAATACAGTGGAGAAGTGCTGGTGCAAGGGTTGACCCTACAGAGCAGGGTTCATTTTAGGGGAGCTCTGGTGCCTGCCCAATTTGCCCTTTGGGTGTGTTGCCCTTGGAGGCAGCCGGATGATGCTTCCGCTTAGTCCAAAGCTGGCCACTGGGCCTGCCAGCCCTGAGGTCTCCTCAGAGAGGACCAAGTTCAGTTGCAGTCTGTGCCCTGCTCAGGGCCACCAGGCATGAGTCACAAAGCAACCCAGAGATGGCCACTGCCCTTGTTGTGCTTGGAGGTGCATTGAGAGGTGAACCAAGGCCAGTTGTCACTAGTGCCGGGCTTAGGGCTGCTCAGCCAGAGGTACAGGACACACTGAAGCCAGATGCTGCTTGTTTGGGTTTTGTGAACCTTTGAGAGATTTTAGGAAAGTCTGTAGCATGAGTCAAGGCAGGTCATTTGTACAGAAAAGCTACTGGAAGTGGCTTGGGTGTGCTTCAAAGTGGGGTGTGGCAGAGTTTCAGGGAATCACAAGGGCAGGGCAGATGAAAGGTGTTAGTTAGCTTGATGGAGACTCGGATATGGCAGCCACCTGCGTCTACACGCAGGGAGTGGGAGGGCTCAATGAAAAAACAAAATGGCTTCTCCAGCTCTTATATCCGGGAGAAAGCTGCTGGTCCAGTCCTTGCCCTGAAGCTAGACAACTTAGTTCCTCCCCATATATCCCTGGCACCTTTCAAGCTGTTGCCCAGTGCTGGAGCTCAGAATGAGAGAGTCCATCAGCAAGTAAGTCTGTGCATGTGCGGGTTCTTTAAGAGGAATACCTGACAGAGCAGTCACCGCCCTCTCGGCTCACTCAGCCATAATCTCTGCTGGGTTTCACAGCCAGAAGTTATGTGGACTTCCCTCCTTAGCACTGAAACCCTGGGCTGTGGAGCCTGGTGTGGGGCTGGGACCCCTCATTCCTCCAGGGGGGACCTCCAACAGCTGAAATATCCTACCCAAGTTTTAATGGTCACACGCAAGAGTGGCACTAGCTCGTTCCGCATCTCTGCCCCTCCTACCAGTCTCGAGGGGGTTCTTCTGTCTGTCTTTAGTTGTGTGGCTTTGGTTCAGCTAGGCTTTAGGCGGCTTTTAATAATGGTAGTTCTGTGGTTTAGTTGTAATTGATGTGTTCCTGAGAGGAGGTGAACATCGTGTTTACCTACTTCACCATCTGGACAGGAAAAAATATCTTGTGTATTTCTTGACTTTATTCCTTGACACTCAATAATTTTGTAAACTATTAACATATGGGTCTTTTTAAATATATTTTTACCTAATTTGGCATTGATAGTATATAAGAAAGTCCTTAATTTTTGTATTTTTATCTTATACTCATTATCTTTTATTTAACTCTTGTTATTTCTAATAGTTAATTCCTTTGGCTTTTTTTAGTAGACAATAATATTTATTTTCCAATATTTGCAATTATTTCTTTTTTGATTTCTATATTATTAACTTTTTTAACATAAATAGATGTTCAATTTTATCAAATGCCTTTTTGACATTGAAGGTGCTAGTACATTTCTTTCATAATTTCCTAATTTGGAACATTCTTTTCTAATGTAGAAACACCCTTGCATTCCTGGCCAAAACCTGCTTAGTCAAATGTTCTTTTAATACACTGTGCATTCCATGTACTAATGTCAGAACTTTTTCTCTGTATTTTCAGTTGTAATTCTTTTGTTGTATTTGCCCATATTTGAATAGGGGCTCTTTGAAGGCAGGGCCCATATACTGTTCAGCTGTAAATGTCCCTCCCCTCACATAACACCTGTTACATATTAGATGCTAAAACTATATTTGTACTCTGAAGACCTGGATTCAAATCCCAATTCTGCCTCTTACTAATAAGGTAGACAGGTCATTTAATATCAGTCTGTTTCCTCATTTGTGTAATGTGATATTACTTCCTCAAAGGATCTATGTAAAGGTTAAATGAAAGAACATACATAAAATATTTATTATAGTGTTTAGAGCATAGAACATAATTAAGGTTAGTTTCCTTCTTATTTCCTTTGAAATGACCTGAATTTAACTGTCATGGGAGAGTTATCAGGGCAATCCAAGAATTTTTTTAACAGATAAGATATGGGTAACTCTGAATCTCCACATTTTCATTGCAAAGTGAAATGATAGATGTTAGCCTTCTTTTGATTACCATCATTAAATAAATATTTGTTAGGCAATTTATAATTACAACTTGAAAAAAACATCGTATAGGTGTCGGGGGCACATGTGCCATACATCTTTTTGACCCCCCTCTCCTTTTTTTTTTTTTTTAGCTTATTCCTAATATGTCTCCAAAAGGGTAGAATTGACACCAATTTGTTAACTTGCCAGTTCCGGTCAGCAGAAGCTTGAGAATTTTATAACAGTGGTCTAATTTGGGCTTTTTATTTCTACAAGAAGAGAAAAAAAAAGTAACTGGACTGTTTAAATCTGAAACCTCCCTCCATCAAACTTAAATATTAATGTTTTTTCGTATACAGGAGAATATATTCCATTGCCTATGCATGAAGTTGAATCAATGCCTCAGTAAAACCCTCTGGTATCATCTCGCTGAATGGTTTCAAATAGGAATACAAAGCCCAGATGAAACTAAGATGAGATAGTAGAAATTGTGACAGGGCTATTTTTGAAATGATGCTCTTAGGAAAAGCTGCTGATTGAAATCAATACCTCAAGACCCGGAATTTGAAAAGACCATTTCTGAGACCTGAGAGGGTCACTGAATAGAAGTGTCAGTTGATGGTATTCAGACCATGCAATTGCTTTCACCAAGGTTCCTCTGTGTTTACTTAAGTGACTTGTGGTAGCTGGTGGCTGAGCATACATTGAGAGAGTCTCCCTAGACGCAGGCTCAGGGGAGGACGAGAAAAGAGAGGACATTGCCTGCGGTTTAAATGAGTAAGTCCTAGTGTGCTATATTGGAGGAAATAAATTGAGCTGAATTTTCTTTTTCGTTTATTCCCAGGAGAAAAGAATCTGTGGAGGATGTGAAGAATATGAACCTTTTAAATATTAAAAAAATTGGTGTACCCCAAACCTTGCAATATTCATTTCAGACCCAGTCCTATTTAATAAGTTATAATTGATCAGAAAAAAAATTATTTGCACAGATCTCTGCTCATGTCTCCCATTTTCTCCAAGGCACATGGAGTCATTTTCTTTTTGTAAGATTTTGTTTGTGTTGATATCCTGGAGTGTGGGGTAACACAGAGACTATGCGTGTAGTTTCAAAATTGCTTTCTATAGAAGGTGCCACATTACTTAATTATACTAAGATTTGAGATGATTTTGTGAGGTGAAATGTAGTTTTTAATGTAGCTATTAGCCTTTCAGTTTTTTACAGCACTTGATTTTGAATTTTAAATTATATGGAAACTTGATTTGTATTTTTGTATGTCAAAATGAGAAAATCCCATTTCGGTGTCCCTAGCGCATATATATATATATATATATATATATATATATATATATATTTCACTATATTTAGGATTGTTCATTTGAATGAAATTTAATACTTTTATTTCAAGTACTCTAAATCCAGCTCTCCACTTTCCCATCAACCATGGGACTGTCCCAGATTCCCGAGCATGTCACAGGTGCAGGTGGCCAACACAGATACAGGAGTAACAATCCCCATCCCATCCCCAGATTCTGTCGCGTGCTGCAGATCTGGACATGCTCTTCATAACCATAAACTTGGACAAACTGGATGTATGTTAAGCTTTAGAAACTGCATAAAGGTTTTAAAATGTCAGAACAGTGCGGAATGCCACACTGCCCCATCAGTTGCTTTGGTTTATAAGACCACGCTTAAAAGGAGGGACCCTGTTGCTGCCACTGTTCTGAGAGGCTCTCCCAGTGGAGAAGCTATGAGCACAGGGACAAGATGTGAAGTAAGGCAGAGCTGGGTTGTCAGGAGCATTAGGAAGAAAACAACCAGCAGCGTCTTGTGTTTCACCCAACTGTGTCCTGTGTACTGACACATCTGACCTTGAATCAGAGCCGGATTCTTGGACATTTACATTATGTGATTGGGTACTATAGCTATGGAGACTCTGCCTACAGAAACCACCAATGTAAGTTTGCCTTCCAGGTCTTGTATATGCATGCAAAAAGAGAGTTCATGAGATAAGCTAGGCACCTAACTAGAGAAATTTTCTGCCATTTCTGCTTCCGGCCTTTTGGAATCTGAGAGCTCATAAAACCAAGCATTTTAAATGTGACCTCAAAGTCAGAGTCTTACTAATCCACACTCTATCTCACCAGCAATGTGACCTTGAGCAAAATTCTTGATCTGTCCAAGTCTCAATGTCCTCAGTCATAAAATGGGGAAAAGAAAGGATCCTACTTTAAAGGATTGACATAAGTATTAAAAAAGAAATGTCAAGTAAAAGTATTAAAAAAGCACAGAAGCATAGTACCCAGGACTTAATTAGCTCTGTACTCAACAAAGATTATTTGTTATGATTAGTACTATGATTATGATAATCATTATTATTTTGGCATTGTCCTTTGTGCTACATTCTGTAATTTCTGTTTCTAGGATTAAACTTAAGTCAGAATTAATATTTATGGAATTTTTAGTTCAGGGGCTTTAAAGGACATTGCATCTCATCAAAAGCATTCTTTGTAAAAAGAAAAAATGTTGGAATGCTTGTGATAGTTTTATTTTTATTGCAGTTCTTTAGTGGAATTCCAATATTATTCAGCATGTTTTATGTTTACAGAATTATTTAGGGTATAATCAAGAATACCATAATACTGTCTTCATAAATGGGCACTGTTTTAAAAACTAGGCATAATTAGCAGGAAGATATTCATAGTGTAGGTCTGACATTATTATGGCTGCAATATAAATTCCACGAGGTGGAGAAGACCCAGGGAAAGAAGGCTACAGATTTATTATAGTATGATGCATTTGCAATATGGATTGTACTTATCTTTTTATTTGCCACAGACAATGTAAATTAGGAACATCTGAATGAAGATTCAAATAATTTAGCATCTGTAGCCCACTATAAAATATGCTTGCTCTGGTGCCTAGAGTAGAAACAGAAATTTACCGTTTTCTAACTTTATTGATATGATTTGGCTTGGGGTCCCAGAGGTAGCCTCCTGCCAATGATAGACAGGGGCCCATCCTCAAGGAAAAAAGAGGGAATGGCAGTGGATAGCTTAGCATTGTTTCTACCTCTTCTCTCTTTAGCACTCTAAACAATGTATTGTTCTTTGGTCAAGCAGTCATGAATGAATAAAACTCTTTGAGGGAGTGACGTTTGGGAGTGATGATGTCTTCAACCCATTTTCCCTATTCATATTATTTGTTCCTCTGTTGCTGAGATTAAAAGCTTTAATAAAACATGTAACAGCAATTAAACAGTTAAGTTTGTATAAATATGTGTGATTTTCTGGGGTGTCCTTTATGGCTCTAAACGTTTCTGGGTGGATAACTTCCTCAACATGGATGAAGAACACCACTGTGCTCAGAGCATGAAGTTAATCACCATGGTGACAGACAATGGGAAGAGAGCCTGTAACAAGCCCAGAATCTTATCATAGATTTTCATGTTTGCTCTTCCCCCCAAACCTTATTATTGTTATCCTCATTTGACAGATGAGGAACCTGAGGCTCATGGATTTTTAAACGACTTACTCTAGATCCCTTGGGTCACAAACCAGACTTAATTTTGTGATAAAGATGAAATACTACAATTTGGTTAAGGGTAAAGCAGTGGGCATGTGTCAGAGTGGTGGGCCTCTGCCCCTTGAATGCACTAGGCAAACCTAGATTGTCAAACAGCTGTAAGCCCAGGAGCAAATGTTATTCTGTGAAACTTCCATGATGAGAATGTTAACACTGTGGGTAGGCTGCAGGTGGCCAGAGAGTTTTGAGGGAGAGAATGGGGTGGGAGAAACCAGGAAGAGCTCGTGTGTCTCATTGTGGAACTTAATCTGCACACCAAAGCAAGAAAAGCACTTCTTTTTCAGGCATGATGGTGAGAAGACCAAGGGAAGATGCACTTGCCTCATTCACTCCGAGTGGCTGGGTGCATTTTTGAAGTGATTTTCCAAGTGTTCTCATTACACAACAATTTGGAAAGTTTGACCAAAAGATGCAGACTCTGTAAGGCCTGAGAGATCACCTCACTCTTGTTTAATCTGCAGTCTGACTGAGGTATTTTTCCCACTGGGGCCAAGAGGGGCTTCTCCTGGCTGCACCCATTTAGCGACAAACAACAGCTGGGTAGTTTTGATCCAATTATAGCTACTAATTTGCAAGTGGCTCTAAGCAGACCTGAGATATCCTATGACTTTCTCTTAGCCATGTGTCGTGAGTTCAGAAAGGGAAACACGATGTCCCTCTGGCCTCCCAGGCTAGTGTGAGAGCCTCAGCTTAATGCGGAACTGATTTCTTTCTTTGAGCAATAATAGCAAAGCAAGCACTTCAAAAAGACCAATCCATCTCCTCTCCATAAAATGTTAATACCCTTCAATGTACAAAAGAAAAGGAACAAGCTTTCACCCTTTGCATGGCAAAAATCACTGAAAAGTGAAAAAGACCAAGAACATTTGAAAATCATATTTGCAATCCATTCATTATCCGTTTATCCCATACTGCGAGAGTCAGAAAAAGTTTGTATATCCTTTCTGTGGCTTTACCTGTAAGCTTGAGCTTTGTGTATGGGGAGGGTGGGGGGAGGGGGGTAAGGAGGAACAGAATCCTCGGTGGAGCAGCACCCGTACCCTCCCCGGAAGGCGGGCTGTGTGGTGCTCCTGCTCCTGGGTGTTTGCAGTACAGCTTCACATCAAGGTAAAATCCCCCCACTGGAATTAGGACCAGGGGTCTGGGAGAGGAGATGCTGTTTTCAAAATGCACATGAATGTGAACGTCTAAAGAGCCTGCTGCACTGTCACCCTATCCTGTCCAATCCCCATTTGGGAGATTACACCATTGGGTTCTTGGTTTCTCTTTGCCTTCATCAACTTTCCATGCTGTTCAAAGTCAGTGTGATGCTCGGAGCACACAGTCACTTTCAGAAGGTGTTTTGATGAGGAGAAGCGGCAGGAGCTAACTCATAAACAGTTTTCTTAGTTTTATCACCCCTATTCCTATGTTCAGGAATAGGGACCAACTACTGGCTTGGAGTACCAAGTGGTTATTTTTCTACACAGAAATGACAGGAGAAATATTTAACACATTGCATTGGGTATCAGTTTCAGAGAGTTTTTCACCCCCTAGTTGTTAAGGGCTGGTAGCAGTTAAGAACTTGAACCCTGGATCAAAGTTTTCATATTCAAATTCCAGCTTTGCCCCAAACTAGCAACATGATCTTAGGCAAGTTACTTAACTTTTCTGGGTCTCCATTTTTTCATCTGTAAAATGGGGATAATAATACAACCTACCTCAAAGGATCTAGAATGCCATCTAGTACATAGTAAATGCTCAGAATGTGTTAGTTGGTATTTGTTAATCACAGGTATTAAGAAGTTTAATTCAATTCTATTTTGTGATTCCATTTTGTCATCATTATATAGGTAGCTTATTCTTCTTGTTATAAATTGACTGAAACAAATTCTCCTAGACTCAAAAAGTAAAATTTTCTACCAAATCCAATTTGTGCTCTTTATTGGAGGAATTTTTTTCCCCCATTGATAACTATAGCTTCTATAAGATAAATGTAATTCCTGACACATTTCTGAGTCAACTCTTATAGGGTATTACCATTGAAGAAATAATTTACTAATGTATTTCAATGGCTTGACAGCTACAAGTGATCTTTAGATTTGAATAACGTAATGTTTTCTTCCTATTTAACAGGTCTATGTTTTGGGAAGCTTAGTTGGTATAAAGTTCTTCAAAATGATGCTGTTAATTTAATTGGTTCTCAGGAGTTTCTGTAAAATATGTGGAATTCTAGATCATTTTAAAATGAGAGCTATGAGGCAGACAGAGAAATTGTGAGAAAGATCATGTTCTTGATAGATAACACAATAGCATTATCAGGTTACATAAAATATCCTCTCACAATCACTCTTTTCCGCTATCAGGACTTTCGGAATAATAACTAACAGAAGCTGAGATGAGGTCTAGGAGAAATAAGTAGCAGGGTTATTAGAAAATATAGAATTTAATGTTGCGTTGGGGCTTTGGTTTTATGTTCTTATTGCAAAGGATATTTTGTTTTTCCCTGAGTTAAGTAAAGGTAAAGTATGAAATATATACACAGGTTTTGAAAAGTCTGTGAAGAGGATATTTTACAGTCCCACAAAACGTATTTGGTGTATAATGTGCCTAAGATCTGTAAATTCATATACAATAATTAATGAAATAGTTAAGAATTATGGAGCACCTCATATGCGCCAAGCCATTTATATATACTCTTTCATTTAGTGCTCAGAAAATGTTATATCATATATACAGAGGGTGGCAAAAAATGTATACACATTTTAGGAAAGAAAAACTATTAAAATTGTAATTCTCAATATATACCAATAACAAAAGATGAATACAAGTTACGTTTGACTTCTGCAATTACAAGAGGTGCTCAAAGTGGTTATCATCAGCACCCAGACACTTCTGATTACCGCAAACTACTGATTGAGCAACATTGACCAAAGTGTCCACTTGTATACATTTTTTTTGCACCTCCTGTATATACCATTGCTTGGACAGACTGTAAAGACATTGCTTTTTTTTTTCATCTTTATACTCAAGTAATACTTCTAAGAATGCCCTTTGTGTCAAGGATGACTTCTATTGCTACCAAACTATGTTCTCTCCTCCAAGTACCCCGCTCGACTACATCTTCTAGGCTCTTTGCATTTAGGTGGGGCCCTACGATCAAATGCTCAATAAAAGAGTGATGGAAGTGATACAGGCTACTTCTAGGCCTGGCCCCTATATTCCTGTATTCTTCTGAGTTCTCTTTCAGCAGGCTGGATAGAGAGTATCCAGTGATGGACTCCAAGGCCATAGAATGTGGAGAAGCTGCTAGAAAGGAAGAGCCTGGGTCCCACACTGGTGAACAGAACTACCCCCACTCCTTGCCCTGTGACACGAATGAAAACACTTTTGTTGTGTTAAGCTCACTGAAATTTTGGAGTTGTATATTATACCAGTTAACGCTGCTTACCCTGACTGAAACAGTATAAATGCTTCTTTACTAATATAGAAATGACTCAAAATAATAAGAGTAGCTCACATCATTGAATATTAATTAAATGCAGGACTGAAGCTTAGAGAAGATAAGTTACTAGGTCTAGGTTAAAAGCTAATGAATGATAGAACCGGGATTGAAAGCTGTGCGAAATGACCTCACAACTCATGCACTTAACCATTTCGTTTTAATATTTGTCTATGAAATGTAGCCTTTATTATAATTATTTTTGCATTAGAGAAGTGAACCATGGGATAAAGCGAGCTTCAACTAAGTTTTTGCCCTAATCATCCTAAAAAAATCTTTTGATAAGTAGCTACAAGTAGCTATAATTTTCATAGCTGAAAATCTCAATCCTTAGGTCCTTGGATGCTTATTTCAGCACTTATAACAATGTAAATAGATATGCACCATCTTTCTAGTTTTCTTTCCCAGCTGGGCCAGGATACCTCAACTGAGACAACACAACAAGCCTCCCCACTTTCCTGTTTTTGATTTGGGAAGATTACTTTTTATTCCCATTAGTTCCACATCTTCCACATTATTCTCTGCATACCAGCTGTCAAGGGAGTATGGCCTCTGAGTCCCAATGACTAAGATCCTAGTAGTGATGGTGGAGGTGGTCTGTGTGAGTTTGGGTGGGTGGGGGCTAGGAGAGATGTCCTTTAAGGGGTAGATGGGTCTCTGTAGCCTTCTACAATACATTTTTGTTCCAGGGGAATCCATTCTTTGTATTTCTTGTTTGTGAAGCCTCCTGAAGATCATTATTTATCTCCTAAGTAAAGTGTACACACTCAAACTTCATTGACCTTAAGGAATTTGAAGTATGACTGTCTGTGGTCCTTGCAGAAAAACCACCTTTAAAGTGTTAAAACAAAAAGAAGTTTTGTGTTTTTTTATGTTTTTTTTTAAAGATAAATTAGAAACAAAAAGATCTGAAAACTCTGGAACCTATACATATAGAAATAGTTTTTTGGGGGCCATATGTTACTCTTTGTAATACAAATGTGTCGAAAGAGCAAATATCTGCAAAAATCAACTACAAAGAATACCATGCGAGTTAATGCATATCAAGCCATTCAGTCACGAAAAAAATTTGGAGTAACCAGCAGTGGGTCCGTCCAGACTTACTCTGTGCAGTGGTGATAAAATCCCAGATGCTGTGCCAGCCGCGTGTGTGGAGACCCCAGGTCGGAGGCACCCCTGGGATGCGTGTGCACAGGGAGAGGTAAAGACCAGCTCAGCCTCACCATTTGAAAGCTTTGAACAGCCTGTTTGGAATGCTAATGGGTTATGCTTTCTGCTTGTAGAGAAGGATGATTTTTCTGCAAAGCATTAAATCATTCCCGTCCCCCCCCCCCAGGTCTTTCCAGTAGTAGTTCTATCAAATTCTATCAAATGACTCTTTCTGGACTGATTTTTACATTAAAATTTGGAGATATATGCCACAATCCACAGGGACATAAGAAAGGCATAATAAAGAAAGCAGGCCGAGTTAAAAAAAGGGTAAAATGGGAAAGTATTCAAAGGGTTCCAGAGAAGGGGAAGGGAGAGAGAGGGGTGAGAGAGGCAGGGAAATGTGGAGCTAGTTAGCGTGAACGTTATCTGTGCAAGGCTAAAGCATGGAGTTCCTGAACACATAATGGACCTTCGCCTAATAATATGGCAATGTCAATATTAGCTGTGGTTTTGACTCCAGTTATAATATATTAATTAATATATAGAACACATATTGCAAACAGTGAAAGCTGGTTTTTAATCTGAAAGATCGTCAAAGGGAATTGTGTTAACTAGCAGCTTCACACATCTTCAGCTGAATGATAAACGGTGTTAAACGATGTTGTGCCTGAAGCAGAATGAGATGCTAAAGGGCCTTTCACACCATTAAGGGAAAAATCAGTTCATCCCTTGAATGCAATGAGTGTAATGACTTGTCGTCCATACATTTGACAACTGATGATCTATATATAGCATATATGATAACCAGAGTATTTTATTAACCAAAACATTTCATTTCTAATATAGCTGTGAATAGTTTATATTCAGTGAGCTCTGACTTTCTCTAAATCACATTCCTCCTCATCTTGAAGTGGAGTTTTTCCAGGGCACTTAGCTGTGGTCTGTGGGGTTGATGTTAAAAGTCATTTGCTGAGGACCGGAGAGGAAAAGTACATTTTAGGGCTTCCCACTGTGCATTCATCTCTCTCACATTCCAGTGAGGCTCTTCCCTTAGGAAGCCTGCGATAATCATATTCAGGTTTCTGCTCTCACCTGATACTTCTGGTCAGTCCGACAGAACTCTCTCTGAATTTGTTTCCAGGTCTAGTTTCTCCTAATCTTTCAACTTTTGTTTTCCCATCCTAGCTGTTGAAACTTTTGTTGCCTTTGCAGTTTCATGAACAGAACTGTACAGTTAAGAGCAGACTCACCTCTTTGAAAATCATTGTGTGAACTGACAGCAATGTGCTGCTGGAGAGCAAACATAAGGGCATCTGTGAGAGAGTGCAACCGGGACACCCGGCCTTGTGACCAGGCGTTGCAGCGATGACTATGAAAAACATGACAGCTTCACTGGTACCACTTTGGGACTGCTCGAACTTGTCTCATTTCCAAACTAAAGCTAGGTGAAAACTGATACTCAAGTATCTACTAACTGCTGAATACCCAAGGGCTGGTACAGTATGAGACCAGACTGGTATACAAAACAATTCTCTACCATATGCCCCTGGTTTAGGAAATCTCTGGGTTGTGCAGTGTCTATCAGAGCTGGCACCAAGCTGCTATCACACAACTGAAACATTTTATTTTTCATGACAATTTTATATCACTTCCAGACTTTAAAACTTTTTCCATTTTATTGAAAAATTTTGGTTTACTTGTTGGCAGATCAAACGCGGTTCTTAAGTGCACATATTTTAAAATTAACTGTCCTTTAACTTCAGTGAATAAACCTGGTTAGAAAGCTTTTTACCCCAACACAAACTCTTTTAATTCTTCCTCGATTCTTATGAACCAAGAAAAAAAATTTAATTCAGGACCTGTGGGTTGAGCGTCTCTACATATGGTGTACAGGATGTGTGTCTGACTGCTTTCGGAGGCAATAATTTTAAGTGTTGTGTTGCTAGTGAATTTTGTATGTTTCCCAGCCTTTGTTGGTGCACTCTCTTAAACTGCATTTTTAAGTTTGAATACGTTTATTTTAGCTCATGAGAAAGGTGGGTGATATCTAGACCACGTTGAAGAGGTGCTCAGTCCCATGCTTCGTACAGCAGCAGCTATCTCTCTCCTGGGCTCTGGATTGCACAGACTAACCACTCTGAGGGTTCCACAGTGACTCCTGTGGTTGAAAACCTGGCTCTGCCATTTACTAGATGTGTGACCTATGAAAATTTGCTTAACTTTTCTAAACCTCAGTTTCATAGTTTGTAAAGTGGGGATAAGACTAGTACCTCACTGAAGGGTTATCAAGATTACTAATTGATTTATTTCACTTAAAAGGACCCTAAAACAATGGCTCAGAAAATGTTAGTAATTGTTAAGTGGGACCCTATGTAAAAGATATTCTTAAAACATTTTCCTTATTAAAAAATTAGTTCAAGTAGACACATGAGAAGGGAAAAAATCTTAATGAATCTCCTTCTCTGAAGTGAAATTTTAATTGTCTACAAACCTCTGCAATTCTGCTCTAATAAGTGGCTCCTCATGCCTTTCTATCATCAGTGTTAGTATGGCATTTGCCGATCTTCCTGCATCTGTGGGGCTAAAAAGCCTACTGTTTCCTTAAGACAAAAATTCCTAAACCACACTCACAGCGCCAGCAGTGGACACTTTTGAATGGTTTCCTTAACTTCTGTGCTATCTACGGCTTTTGGGAAGCTACCTCTCAGCTCCACTGGGTGAGCCATTGGTGGTGATGTTTATATGCTGTTACCTGTCTCTTTAGCCAAGGCTGTCAGGACACCTGACCTTAAATGTGCCAGTCACATTCTTTCTCCTAATAACCTGCCTTTGGAACTGAGACCTCTAGTTACTGCATGTAGCTGGTACTGTAAAATGTACCATACGGCTGCCATATTGGGCCATTGGTGCAGGGAAGTAGAAAAAGCCTGTCTGCAGATCGAGAAAAGAATAAAGCAGATGAAAGAAGCCAAGACGTGATGCACAAAGATTTGAAGAGAGCTGACCTGTAGGGTTTTTGGTGGCTTGGCAGTTCCCGCTGCATTCTTGCCCTTCAGCAAGATTCTCTGTCTGTGTAACTAATTTTCTGTTTTTACTTAAGGTAGCTGAGTAGCAACCAAATAACTTAAAGACTCTCGGTTCTAATCAGTGATGATTTCAAATCAAATTCACAAGTCCACTTCCATCCACCCACAGGCCCCCACCATTTACCTGTGACCTCTGTCTTTCTATTGCTGTTTGTTTTTTGTGCAGTGGAATTAGATATCTATGTGTTTTTCAAATGGTTAATTTTTTTTTTTAACGCTTGAAACACAGGCCATTTCATTTGGTTTACTTATGTAAATTTGGAATAGTCTCATTTTATAATTGTGCTGAAAGTTTAAGAAATGACAACTAATTAAATTTATTTCTTACCCAGTTTATGAGAGGTGCCTCAAGTTCTGTAAAGAATATTTGTAATAGCGCTAACTCATATTTTAAGAAGAAATGGTAATGTTTCTGGTATCAGTGGAAGTCAAATCTCAGTGCAGAGGAAAACTCACTTTAGTCCAGCCCCAAACCCAGCCCCTGAGGGTGGCCCACAAGAGTTTCCCAAAGCCTGTTCCTTAAAACTCTTGTTTTCAGGGATGTTAATAAAGATAGTGAATAAAGAAGTTTCATGCCCAAATATTCTGAAAAATACTGAATTATTTTAGTCAGCTCTTTTCTTTATTGAGGGTTTTTAAAGACTTTATACAATGATACACATTGTGATTCTCTAACTGGTGCATAGCTGTAGTAATTCCTAAACTAATTGACCATGGAATTCTTTTTGTTTAGAAAATGTCGTGTGGGACAAGTGTTCCATGAAACATATTCTGAGTGTATCGTTCTAAGGGAAATACTTGGAAAAGTTGGTGTTGCTTGGTGTCGCTTGGCTTGCTCTGCTCTCTTGTTGCTCACCTACAGCTTTCATTTATAAATGATGCCAAACTCCCTGTGAATTATAGGTATTTTTTTTTATCAGTACCAGCTTTTAGGTGATATTGGCAAAAATGAAACAATACTAGTAATGGCACATTTTGGGGCACATGGATTACTCCTACTAGATCACAGAATCCTTGAGGTGTCTCATTCATCTTCGGATCTTTGTTACAGGGCCTGTTGATGCTCATCGTATTAGTTACGATGAATTATTAATTTCAATTAATTATTACAAATTGAATTGTTAATTTGCTGGAGAGTTAGAATTAAAAAATTTTTTATTCTTTAAATAATTAAGAAATTGTGCCTGTCTTTTTCCAACAAGAGATTCTTTTCAAACACTTGTTTTTATGCTGCCAAGCTATAACTGAACTGGCTACACTGAGTGGCACCATTTTAATTCTTGGGGATAAATTGCCAGCAAGTGCTTTACTCTTTTACAAGTTTCCTTCGAATTTAATGAAATGTCTGTTATACATTTTCTAAAGGGAAGAACGATAAATCTTTATTAGTTAAAGAAATCAAGATTTTATTTCAGCACTAATAAGAGGGCCTTAAGTAACAGACCATCAATATGATAATTTAATAAAATTGTAAGAGAATGTGATAAAGAACAGTTCACTGTAAGATTTTGTTGTTCTTATATCAGTAATGAAATTGACTCTGGCAGTATGAAAACAAGCTGAGCAAAGTTAAGATGCTTTAGATTACATAAGTATTCATACTTATAATGCATATAACATACACATTTCATTTTAATTTATGGGCTTAAAGGAACAGTGATTAAGTAGGAGATAGAAGAGCTTTTTAAACACCTTCTGGGGAGTGATTTTTATTCTTTGCTGTCACATCTCCAATTATTCTTTCTCTTCAAATACTTATTCTCTTTCTTTGAGTTTTCCTGGTACAGGTGGCTGCCATTTGTAGAGCTATCAATTTTGCTGCCCCCTTTTAAGGCAGCTATTATTTATGCCAGTTCCTGCTTAACCTTCTTTTGATTCGTTTAGACAAGAACAGCTACAAAACATTTTAAACAGCTTGAGAAAAAGGTTAACTTTAAGGATCACATGTTATCATGCATAGCCTGCAAATAAAATGTTTAATCTGCTCCAGCACAACTCCCAGGGATGGTGACTTTAACATGCTTTTAATTTGAGCCACTCTTTAAGACACCAGAAATGTGAGGATCAACACCATCACAGCAATGTGAGGCCAGCAAAGCCACTCCACGTAGTGGCCGAAACATAAGCTCTGTCTGAGAAAAGTGTTTTTCATCTTTGAAAGGGAGTGTGAAACTCATGGCATTCGGAGTAGTTGCTTTCCTTCTGTTAATTGCTGTTACGTATTTTACTCTTCCCAATAATTTGGCTTAAAGTTGGTTAGGTCAGAATTAATGGCAGGGTTTGTAGTCTGTTAAACCATAAATTACCACTCCCTGTCTTGGTACTGAAAGAGATTACTTAGCCATTCACAGTTTCCATGGGATGTTCTCCAGATGTGTGCCATCTGAGGTCTCCTGATGCCTCTCTCTAGTGGACTAAGCTGACTTCTTGTTGAGGAGACAAAGAACTAGAAAATATATACATCAATGTTCAAGCATGCAGGCCCTTAGACAATGTTAAGATGCCTTCACACTTGCACTGAGTCCATTTGCGTTTCCTAACAATGTCCCTACTGTGGTGAGCAAGTGCCACTGCTGTACTTACCCTTCTGTATGTATAATTTTATGCTAATCCTCAAGTCGTTCAAAGAGCCTTTAACAGTCAGCTGCCTTTCGCTGTCTTTTGAGGTATCAAATGATGTTACAACTTGGAAATCCCGGAGATGTGGGCGATTGTGTCTTTAAACAATCCTGGCCCATTTGGTTTTCTGCTATGTTATGTGTTTAAGACATGGTTCTCCCCAGTCCATCTAGAAATACTGCAAGGGATTCTCAATTTCAAAGTGGTCCAAAAGAGAGAGCCATGAAAACAACGTTACCTCTAATCCAATTTCCCATAATCTCAAACTCTATGCAAAAGCAAATGTTGAAGCTAAAGCTGAACCCAGTCTTTTGAATATGAAACCAGGACCAATAATGTATTATCTTATCTATTTTGGGGAGAGGCTGATTGTTTGCAAAATATCTTTGGGTTGCCATTAGTTGGGGTTTAATCCTTCAGAAATATTCAGCTCTCAGGCCCATTCAAGCTCCGGATCCCCAGCCCCTCGCAGCCCCGCGGCTCGGCCTGTGCGATTGCTTGTGTACTTAGGCTCCACTTATTTTGTTCAGGTTCACGATCAGGCGAGACAGCACTGTCAATTCAAAAAGACATTCTTTTTTTCAAACTATTGATCTCCGTTGCTTTTGCAAATCCTTTAGTATTGGCTCTCAGGATTACTATAATGCTATAATCATTTTGTTAAGGATTCAGATTTGTGGTGGGCTAAAAGATGGGAACATCAAAAGGGCTGAAATGCCCTTGAAGCAATCAATTTTTGTTCATCAAATACAAATGCTGAGAGGCTGCTTTTGGCTAATAATTTATAACTGAATTAATGACACATGGCTTCCTTTAGCCCTTTTTCCTTGAATTGTTTTCCCCCTTCTCTTAAATGATCTGATTTTATATTCTGGGAAGTGTATTTGAATTGCATAGTGTTTTAAACAAGAAGAATGCTTTGGGAAGTGAAAAGCTTGTTTCACTTGCTTTCAAACTGCTAAGGCAGTAGAAACCTTTTCTGTCTTTGGGCTCTATGAGAAAGTAAATCCTGACGTGGTATTTGTTCTCCTTTCTCTGGTTATGAAAAATGCATTTGTTGTTTATGTGGGGGTAACATCCTGGCAGAATCTTCCACCAGCGAAATAATTTCTGTTAAAATCACAAGTGGCCTGCTGTGTCTCAATTACTTTTACACGAAACAGTTCCAACAAACAAAAGTTTATTAATAATAAGGTTATACTATAGGGCAGGATTTTCTTTGGTGTTAATAAATATAATTCACAGGTCTCTATTAACATAATGATTAAAAGTACCAAATATTTAAAAAGCACTGAAAGCTCTAACAGAGGAGAGGGCTCTGCCCCAGAGATGTCATTTTGAGGCTAAGTTCTAACTGTCATCTAGGGGCCCTGACTCCCAACCTTTGATTTTTTGTCTTAACTTATGGTGCCATACTCTGACAATCTGAGAGCTCTAGCAAATATGTTCTTATTTATTTTCCATTTCATTATGTATTTACATTCCATTAAATAGAATGCATTCCTGGTGGCAACAGAAATGGTGAATGTACATCCAGTGAACATTTTGGTGAAAATTGGTTTCTATAGTTACACTTTGATGGTTATATTGGGGATTTCAATATAAAAATAGACGTATTTTTGCTTAAATAATAGTTCTCAAAGTCTCCTGTTTTTCTTCATATTCCAGTTGAAAGTTATCCTGAAGAAATAACAATAAGATTTTCACCAAAGTGTAAATAATGTTTTCCTCAGGGATATAGACCTTCCTTTTGATGAGAGACACAGAAATAAAGCTGCAATGGACAGTTTTACTTATCAGCAAGTATGGGAGGTCTTGTTAGCCAGCAATGTCCCTGAAATCTTACCAGCCCCATACCTATTACTGCCAGTTTCATGTCCTTTTAAAGACTGGTCTCAATGGTCCAGTTTCAAAATCCACTTCTCATCGTCTGAGTCAAAATCCACTTCCAGATATGTTTAATTTAAACACTGATACCCATACTAGTATTTTCTACTAGTCATTTTGACTTTTTTTTTTTAAACTTCCCACTGTTTTTCATACCATTGGGAAAAGTCTTTGTGTTCTCGGCTTGCCTGAGTTCCTCAGTGTTGTCTGCCTTAATCTCTGTAAACTCAGATCTGTCGAAGGCCATGGTAGAATGTTTGTTATCCCTCACATCATGTGATATTTATCTAGCTGCACCAGTAATACTGTTGGTATTTGGAAATAAATACCAGACCACTTGTTTTAAATAGCCCTGGCACTTCTATGCAGGTGTTGAGGGTAAGGAAGAGCTTCCTATCTTGGAATAACTGAGTTATCATCTTTTAAATAGAGGCTGTGTTTGCTGTTAATGGCACTTAGGAGCTTACTACATGCAGGTGTGAGTGTGGGTCAGGGAGAGGGAGAAATACTTTTCCTGCTGTCATGGGGGTCAGACAGAATACTAAGTGGAAACATTTATATATTAATAACCTGTGAGAAACTGACACCAATAAGGAGTGTTGTTTTTCATCCATTAAACAAGAGCCGTTGTTTCCTGATTTCGTTATTCACACATTCTAAATATACAGGCAACCGGTAGGAACAGAAAAAAGAAACAAACTATACATATCAGACATAAACAGCTAAGAGAATGAGTCTATTCCTTATTTATTTATTTATTTATTTATTTTTATTTATTTATTTATCTATATATTTCCCATGAAACATGATTTCACAAAAGAGGAGTTGACCCTCTGTTCCTAAGACATTTTCAGAGAGTGGGTCATCTTGCAAGAGAAACATGCACCACGTCAGTCATTGGAGTTCAATCCACACATTCCACGTCTACCTGATTCTTGCATGCTACAGGCCCCTTCTAGCCTCAGTAACTTTGGTAGCATATTGGTATAATTATAAATAATAAATAAAATGTGATATATTTGAAATAAAAGTCTACAGTGACCTAAATGGATCTGAACAATCTGCTAAATTGCACGGACCTAGTGTGTTTGGTTCATGTGTGCCAAACACCATGTTACTATTTGTTACACACATATTTGATTGAATTGGGGGGGGCGGGAAGAGAGAGGGAAAGCACTTTGTCTTATTTTTCCTAGTTTTAAACTTTTTTTCTCCTTCAGGAGTTGAACACAGAATTCTGTTTAGGAAAATAAAATAAATTTTCTCCCAATATTGAAGCATTTGATATTTATTATTTTTACTGTCTTTTTTTCAGTTATAAAAGATTGGACTTTTTTTATTAATCCAGAGAAAGTTTAATATCATTTCACTTCATAAAGTCAGTGTGTTGGCTCTTTCAGTTTTCAAGGAAAAATAACATGCCCTGGGATCTCAGGCAGTGGAGTTTGCCCTAAGGCCCATGGGAAAGTAAGGGAGACAGGAAGCTGTCTCAGGATTGACGAGCCGGACCTCAGTGAGAACTGCGACATTTGCTAGGATCGTTTGGCAACTCTATCAGTTGAACTTTCCCCTTTACTTTTCTGTGGCTCAGACTTTCCCTTTTACTTTTCTATCTACTCTCTCTTTCTGCTTCACCAATAACTCCTCTCATAGTTTATCTCATGGAATCTTAAATGGTAAGGTGCCATCCAACTGTGGTGTATAACTGTGAGCGTTGTCCCTCCTCCCAAAGTATTTGATGGGCTCCGGGGATCCGGATTTGACCAGGGCTGGCCAGGGTGGTTGGGTCACAGCGAACAAAGCAAACATGGCAGCCCCCATTTTGGAAGAGGGGATGGGAAAGTGTGTGCTAAAGTATAAATCTCTTTAGTTGTATTATGTAGTATATCCCTACTTGTTATAGGTTATATCATATTTATCTTATATAATTGAATCTTATATTAATAAATATTATATGTTCTTGAATGTAATCACTTAATTGTGCCCTGCACATATAAGCTTTCAATCTGTGTTGCTATAATTGGCAGAGGAGTCTGTGACACTCTGCTTATCATGCTTATGACTCTGTAAGAGCCAAGAATGACTCATAGGTAACGGGGGCCGTAATACACACTTGTCCAGCCCTGTAGAACTGCAGTAATGCTCAAATCATTATTCTATGTAAAAATGCCTTAAAAGGTGTGAACTAGTGCTACCCATATCTAAAGAATTATTATTACATATCTCTTTAAAGCCAGATTTAGGGAAATTGTTAAAAAGAAAATTAGACTTTGGAAAATTTGTGTGCATGTTCTTGGAAACGTGCTGAAGTTTTGGAAAACTTGTATTCTGTAGGTAGCTGGATGGTATGAGTAGCTCCATCATCTTAATGTATTTAAATATATTAGCATGTTCATTCAATAGCTCTGAGTAAATAATGTATTGGTTCCTTTCAATTGTGATCCTTCATCCAAGCAGCAGCAGAAAGGACAAATCCTGTTTCTACCAAAAAGAGTGAGAACTCTATGAGGATAAAATGTGTGGGCAAGATGGAGAGGAGTGAAAACGAGAACAGAGTATTTCAGGGTGGGAGCATGGATAGCAGTTGAGAAGGAATCAGAGAGACGTTGGGAGAAGCAGGTGGCTTCTTGTGTGGAGTACATGGACAGTAGCAGAAGGGGAGAGAGAAGATTTTTAAGATGTTTTATTGTACAGTATTGTCTTTTTTCCCTTCTCCATCTGCCCGATGTATTTTCTGAAATTCTAAACAAAAATTATACTTTAAAAAAATTAGCATACCAGAAGATGGGCTTCAGGGCCACCCACATTATTTGGATTGTATCTTCAAAACTATTATTCTCTAAATAAAAACATTTATTGAACAACTACTGTATTCTAGGAACTATATTTGATCCTTTCATATTATTGTGCAGAACTCAAATAGCAACACAGCAGAAGTGGGTATTATCTCCATTTTACAATGAGGCTCGGAAAGATAAGATGCTAACACCAGCTGTTCTCAAACTTTAGCCCATAGAATCATTTGCAGAACTTGTTAAAACTCATATGATTTGACTCCCACCAAAGTTTTTGAGTGAATAGGTCTGGGGTGGGGTTTGGGAATTTGCATTTCTATTGTAACATGTTCCCAGGGGTTGCTGGGCCACCACACTTCAAGAATGAATAGCTTAAGGTCATTTCTTTTTAAGCACAATAGCCAGATTTGAAGTAGGTTTGTTTGACCACAGACCCGTTTTCTTCCCACTCACCCCTAATTCCTGTACAGGCTGAGGCAGTGGCTCTCCACCTTGACTGCCCATTAGAATCATTAGAAGTACCTCAGGGTGGCCAGGTCACACTGCAGTAGTTCCTAAAACTTCCCAGCTGTTTCCAATGGGCAGCTAAGGCCGACACTGTTATAAGGGGATAGGGCTTAAATGTTACTGGGTCCCAGGCACTCAAGTGTGTGTGTGTGTGTGTGTGTGTATGTGAAAAGGGAACTAGCTGAAAGCATCCACTCTAGTCCAAAGCCTAAAGCACTTATTTCCTTATTTTTTCTTATTTGGATTTTCTCCAGTGATCCTGACATGAAACAAGCCAGGGTCTTAGAGACTGATGGTTTGGGGTTAAATCCTTCTTAGGTGCTTTGTTGCTGTGTAACCCAAGGCAAGTTGCTTTTATTAGTGCTGTTATGTTGTCTATGTGGAATGAATGTCATATGGTCCATAAAATCCAAGCACAGTAGCACCCTCTTCCCTGCTGTGTTCCTCAGAGAAAGAGATTGGTTTGGTAGTTTTATAGCTACAACCAGCGTTTCCCAAAGTGTGGGAGTCTTACCACTGGTGGCAGGAGAGGCGATGTTTGCTTGTGCCCCAAATGGCATTAAATAAAACGAAATCATATTATGGGAAAATTTTTTCTTTTTCATTTTTTTTTTCAATTCCTCTGATTATACTAAAGGAAAAATTTCAATCTGGCGCTATCATCCCTTTACAGTTCCTCTAACTTTGCTGATAATCTTTTTTTAATAAAATGGAGTTTAGGCCTTAGGCTCAGAGCCTTGACAAAGCATGGTATCTAGCTAGAATTTAATGACATTAAACATTTTTAATTGTGTTTATTTTTAGGAATAATTTCTGTTTATGGTATTGATTTTTCATTTTTGCAATGCTACTAGAGTTTTCTTTAAATAAATATTTTATTTGAAAATACATAAAGCTTTCTTTAAAGTGTATTTAACTTTTAAAAAAGTGAGTTTCATATTATTATGAAAGATAATAACATATGTGGTATGTGGTATTCTAAGTTTTGTAGAAAGCACCTTGAACCATGGAGAGTAATGTGTCTGATGAATGGTTCTCCATATACTGCGTGCTTCCAGAAGGCAAAGGCCTCAGCAGCATTGGCAGTAAATGTGTCTGGTTATACTAGATATACTCATATATATGTACCTCTACCTCTTATTTTCATCCCAGCACTCATACTGCCCTCTGGCTTCTCAATCTCCCCTTGGTGGTGGTGATGAGGGTACCTGTGGCACCTGTTTTGAACCTTGCTCGAATCAAACCTTTCCAGTGCAGACTTGCAGTCCATTAAGGGAATGGAGGGACCCTGGGTTAATGCAGGGTGGAGCCATGCTTATTCCCAGGGGACTCATTTTGCAATTCAGTTTGTGGTTTAGTCTCAAATGTGGACTTTAAACAGAAGAATTAAGGGAACAGGCCTCCTGGAAAGAGAAGAGCCTTTTCAGAATTCCTGTGCCGGGCCCAGAGACAGACTCTGGTGTTGGTGGAGTTAAGGTGTGGTAGGCTGAATAAGGTCCCCTTATGGCAAATCTACATTGCCATCCCTGGCACCTGTGAATGTGTTACTTTACATGGCAAAAGGGACATCTTTTTGTTCTGATGTGATTACATTAATGATCTTGAGATGAGAAGATTATCCTGGATTAGCTGAATGGGCTCAGTATAATCATAAGGGTCCTTATAAGAGGGAAGCAAGGGGATGAAAGACGAAGAAGACAACGAACCTAAAGACTAAACCAGAGGTTAGAATGATGCACTTTGAAGGTGGAGGAGGGGCCTCAAGCCAAGGAAGACAGGGAGCCTGTAAAAAAGGCAAGGGAGTGGATGCTCCCCTGAAGCTTCTAGAAGGAGCACAGCCCTGTCAACCTGGGTTAGACTTCTGATCTCCAGAACTATGAGTTAATAAATTTGTGTTGTTTTGAGTCACCACATCTCTGGTGATTTGTTAGGGCAGCAACAGGAAACAAATACATGGCCCATGGGAGGGGCCCCATGACAGATAGGGGTCTCAGGTCTCAGGCTCCAGGAGCTGCTGCTATAAAAACGTTAGGCAGAGCAGCCGGAGTGTGTGGGCCCGTCATCGAATTTGCCTGGTGCTGCTATTCCATGTTGTATGATTCACTGTGCTTGTGCTTGGTGGGTCTGAGACCGAGCCAGGCCCAAGTAAAGAGGAATTCCTATAAGCTCAGGGGAGGGAGGTTAGGTTTGGGGGTGTTCAGAAGCTGCACCTGAAGCAGACAGCCTGGCTTCTGTTTTCCCTTTTTCCCACCTCAGCAGAAACTTAATTTTGTTCTGATTTCCTTCCTTCCCCAGCCCATAATGTTGTCCTGGGGAAGCGGCCCCCATCTACAAGTTCCAGTCAGTACTAATTACAAAGCCTTTTAGCACATGGCATTTCCTGATGACTGTCATTGGTCCAGGGATAGACACATGATCCTAGAAGCCCAGTAGAACTGACACAAAGGTCCATTGTACGCATGGGGAAGAGCTTTACACTCGTGACAAAGAAAGCATATCCCTGACTATCATGGCAGCCATTTTTTTTTTACCACAAAGGGAAACCAATTTAAGAGGAAGCTGTCACTGAGGACAGAGGAGCAGATGGGTAGAAAGAAGCTGAGTCCTTGATAACACAACTGACATAACATAGCTTACATAACATCCTGGACCAGTATGTGAGGTACTTTATTATTTAAAAGCAGTTTGAGTTGACTGTTATTTGCAGCCAGAATAATTCTATTAAAGCACATTTTCTTGTCTGAATCCTTGTCTCACATATTTCCTGGCAGACAGTAAATGTGGTATTAACTGGAAGGCACTGACTTATATCTGCTAATAACACTCTCTTCTTGGGTAAGAGACGTGGTCACCTAGATGATCCTGATTGTCCTGACTTAAGGGGAAGATTATAATGTCTATATTGTAGCATTATTTCAAGAATTTAATGAGACCATTCTCATAAACTCATCTCAGAAACTCTGAAGTGGTAAAGAGGTGAAGAATAAGAAATAAAATAACTGTCTTCCTGTTGCTACTTCTCAAATATGCTTTTAGTAGCTAAAAAACAATGTCACTTTTCCCATCTATTTTCTTCTGTCAAGTTTGTAGGGAACATGTATTAATTAAGTTTGTAGAGAATATGTATTTTTAAGTGGTAGGGAACATGTATTTTTTTCTTCAAAAGACTCAATAAACGTTAATTTGAATGAAAGAAAAGCCACATGGATTATGAAATATTTTATTTTTCCTGAACTAGAGTTTAAGTTCTTTGAAGTGTCTTAACCATAACGGGTGCTCTAATTTGATGTTTGATTTTAAATTTTATTTGTTCATTTAAGTAAACATTTTTTAAAATTAAAGTATAATTGGCATACAACAGCATATTAGTTTTGGGTATAAAAAGTAGTGATTTGACACTTCTATACTTTATGATGCGATCATCACACTAAGTCTAGTAACCATCGTCACTATGCCAAGTTATTACAATATTATTGACTATATTCTCTGTGCTGCATACTATATCTTCATGGCTTATTTATTTCATAACTAGAAGTTTGTACCTCCTATTCCCCTGTACCTTTTTTACCTACCCCTCACCCACTTCCCCTTTGGCAACCATCAGTTTGTTCTGTTTCTATGAGTCTGTTTTTGTTTTGTTCAATTTGGTCCTGTTGTTTGATTTAAATTGGCACTTTCTGAAAACTGTACTTTATCCCAGGGATGGTAAATAGGTGTAATCTTGTGTGCCACCTTCTACTGATTGTTGTGGATTCCCGAAGATCTCTGCTGAGAAGGATTCTAAAGCTATATCTGGACACAGTGTGAAAGGATGCTGTGACTTCTAGCAATGTCTGTCACAGACATGGAATAAGGGCTGGAAAAATTACTGCTAGTATTAATCATCCTTATCTTAATCTAAGAACATATCACTTGAATGAAAGGAACTATGTTTCCTGGAGTCTGGTTATGTTTGTATATGAAGGTGAGTTGATTCTCTGTTTATAGGTAAGTCATCCCTGAAAGGACATTTCTTGTTATTTGTTGGCTTCCTTTTGTGTGTGTGTGTGTGCACTGTTGTTGTTTTTCAGGCAATAATGACAGGAAATACAGTGGGCACAGATGTGGTTAGGTTTAATCTCTGTAGGAATCATTTTTTAGTGGAGTAAGTATATAAAATGTATGAGTATAATATAATAACATAAATAAGAAAATATAAAATAATAAATATCACTTACTGTGGTAGGTAGAATTCTAAGATGGTCCCCCAGATTCCTGTCTCTGGTGCACATGCCCTGTATAATTGAATGTGGGCAGGACCTGTGGCTATGATGAGATATCATTCTGGTGATTGATTATGTTACTTTGGTTACATTGATTATGTTATTTTGGCAAAGGTAAAGGGATTTTGCAGATGTATTTAAGGACCCAAATCAGTTGACTGAGTTAATCCAAAGGGAGATTATCTGGGTGGATCCAATTTATTCAAAAGACATATTGGACCCTTCCTGAAGAGAGATATTCTCCTGCTGGCCTTGAAGAAGTAAGTCATTGTGTTGTGTCAGTGCCTGTGACAAGGACACATGACAAGGAACTGGAGCAGTATCTAGGAGCCAAGAGTGTACCCAAATGACAGCCAGCAAGAAAGCGGGCACCTCAATCCTATATCCTCAAGGAAGCGAATGCTGCTAACAGCCACATGAGCTTAGAAGAGAGTCCCCTAGCTCCAGAAAGGAACACAGATACTCAATATGTCCTATAAATATTTAATCAATAGACGGTTTGGAAAACATATGAGTGACATGAGGCTTAGTTGTGGTCAACATCAAGTTTGATTAATCAAAAAGACTTCCTGAGGGTCATGAGAATTATGGTGATCTGTGACCGATGGTCCACCAACACCTAGATTGCAACCTTGTAAGACTCTGTGTAGACGATGAATTAAGCTGTGCCTGACTCCTGACCAATGGAAACTGTGAGATAATAACTATGTGTTGTTTTAAACTAGTAAATTTGTAATATTTGTTATGCAGCAAAAGAAAATTAATACAATTCCCATTAAATCATAAGTGATAGATGGTAAAATGAAAGAGATAGAAAGCTTACGAGGGGTAAACGAGCATGGACATGAGACTTCAGAACAAAGGCTGGCTTACATTCTCACAGGTGAATATATACAAACTGTACCTTAAACTGAGCACATTGATTTGTCCCTTTCTCACTGTGTGAGTAATGGAGTTTATAATATGGCTTATGATGCTTTTAGGACATATAGAAGGCATTCCTGGGTCATTTACTTGTAACTTCTTCTAATAACAACACGATAACATTAACAGAAATATGTAAATGGCCTCCCATGATATTCCTACCTTTCCAAATATAGCTACAATTGGCCCTCCATATCTGCAGGTTCTGCGTTCGTGCTGATGTGTGCTGTGTAGTTAGGCCTGCAATGGTTGCTTCTGTACTGACCATGTGCAGACGCTTTTTCTTGTTATCATTCCCTAAACAATACAGTATGACAACTATTTACATAGTGTTTATACTCATTAGGTATTATAAGTAATCTAGAGATGATTTAAAGTACACGGGAGGATGTGTGTAGGTTATAATACTATGTCATTTTATACAAGGGACTTGAGCAACTGTGGATTTGGGGATCCTTGGGGTTCCTGGAACCAGTCTCCCATGGATACTGAGGGACAACTGTATTTTTTTCCCCACGTTTCCCTTGATTCTTGTTCACACATGAACAAGATATTGCAAAGACACAATTTTGTATTATTTAACATTATATGATAAGCTTCTTTTCCATGTTGCTACATGGTTTTCATAGTTATTTTTAATCACTGAATAATAACTTATTGAGTTGATGTGTTAAAGTTTCTATAATCATTTTTCTATCATTGGGTATTTAGATGATTTAAAAAAAATTTACTTCTACTACTGTAAATAACATTTTTTGCTACCAAAGTTAACATTTTCATATATATATGGATTTTCCTAATGATCACATAATCTTCTTAGTATATATTTCCAGAGGTAGGATCATTGGCTTGAAGGTGTAAACATTTCTTTGGACCTAATTGTTTCCCCCCAGTTTTGCAAATGTACATCCCTCCAGCTTTGTGAGTCGCTATTTGTTTATTCATTTCAGGGCTCTCTTGCCAGCTTTAGAAATTCTCTTTTTAAATTGTTGGCCATTGAATTTTTTAAAGAATCAGCTTTATTGAGGAATAATTGCATCTAATAAAATACACCCATGTACAATTCAGTGGATCTTGGTAATTGTATACATCCATGTAACCACCACCACAATCAAGCTATAAAACATTTCCATTGCTCCTTAAAATTTTCTTGTACCTGTTAGCAGTCAATCTACCCCTCATGCAACCACTGACCTGCTTTCATTAAATTGGTTTTGCTAGTTTTACTAGAATGTCAGATAAATGGAATCATATAGTCTGTACTTTTTTGTGTGCCTTATTTTGCTCAGCATAATGTTTTTGAGATTTACCCATGTGGTTGTGTGTATCAGTAGTTTGGTTCTTTTTATTATTGAATAGGATTCCATTGTGTGAATATACCACAATTTGTTTATTAATTGACTTGCCTGTTTTTGAACATGTGGGTTGTCTAATCTTGGGTGTTATAATAATGTTGATTTAAACATTTGCAAACAGTCTTTGTGTGGGAATATATTTTCATTTCTCTTGGATAAATATCTAGGATTGTTGAGTCAAATGAAAAGCAAATATTTAACTTTGTAGAAAATTGCCAAACTACTTTCCAAAGTGGTTTTACCAATTTACATTCCCACTAGCCATGGATGGGTGTTCCAATTATTCCATATCTTTGCCAACACTTGGTATGGTCAGTCTTTTTAATTTTAACTATTCTAGTGGTGTGAACTGGTATCCCATTGTAGTTGGTCATTTAATTTTTATATGACATTTACATAAAGTTTTGGGGTAAAAACAAGGCCATAAAATGTAATTTCTATTATTATATCATAAATAAGAATAAATGGAATGAATGAAAAATAGGAATTTTTTTATAACATTATTGTAATGAAAACTAGGGGAAATTAAAGAAGCTGAAAAGAAGTCACATTTTGCAGAAGAAAGGAAAATACAGTAAAAAGACTATCACATAAAATGATTTCACAAATTATGGATATTTTGATTCATTTGAAATAAACAGACCCTCCCAGACATGATCAGATGAGGCCAAGGAGGCAGTGTCAGCATTATGAGCTTTTTGAGAAGGTTTGAGACAGGCAGAGTGTCTGCAGTTAGCCTGAAGAAGCGGGCAGACATTCCTGGGAAAGCGCCTTGAGGCTGAATGATTGCTTTTCTCATTTTGCTGATAGAGGTTGCGCTAATAAATACAAAATGCCGCTTCCCAGGTTGATTCATTCTTTCACCTCCTAAACCCTGGAACAAAGGAGATGGAATTGAATATTTACCATTGTCTGACAATGATCTCCCTTTCAATTTCTGCTCAGGCCTTGGTGTGCTGGGATAACATTTGGATTAGGTCTGTGAGAGTAGAAAGGACAATGCCAGTCTATTGGCTAACCTGAGCCTGGGTTAAAAAAAAAAAATGATACTCCTGAGTCAGCAATAATTATGCCTAAAGCCTTCAGTCTCTAATGTGCTTCATAGATAGTCAGAGGTTTATTCCCCAGTCTAAAACCTTTTTAAGTTAATCTCCTACACCATGGAAGTTAAACTTACTGTTTTGTGCTAAACTTGGTAAAAATGACAGCATTCAATTTAGAAATTCTCACAAAACCAGTAATACTCCCATTCTCTGAAACATCACTGATGCTGATGTGTGTACTGACGTTTTTGTCCTAATTCAATATCGAATTCTGATAATCTCAAAGAACATAGTGATCTGAGCTATTTATCATCTGTGATGGGGGACAAAGCTCAACTAGTTACAGCCAGTGTGGATGAAATTGCTGTTCCTAATGATTTGGAACCACATCATCACTACCCACTAATATATTTTTTTCATTGATATTTGTTTATATCTTTACTGAAAAGGAATTTGAGGGGACAAATTTTGTGTTTTGGTCTATGTGAGGGTTATAACCAAAGCACACAGATTTAATCCTGATCCATCCTCTGTTCCTATTGAGACCACATTTTCAAAATTCAATCAAATGAATAACGCATTGTACTATACTTCTCAGTTTTTTTTGAGATATGTTCTTTTCTAAGCCAACACTTACCATTTTGTTTATCTTTTTTGCCCAAAGTATGGTTTTTAAACTTTCAATGATGGGTGGGTAACACTATAAACTAATTAATTTTCTTTAAAAATATGCAAAGTGTGAAGTAATTGTAAGGTCACTGTTGCTCCCAAATGTATAACTTGAAACTTATGCCTCCAAGCAATGAGTACTTCAGAGAAGACTCCAGAGAGAATTAGACCCAGAATTCTCTTATGGAGCTTTGATACATTTCAAACACTACATATGAAAAGGAATAGCATATTGAAAATGGAGATCATATGTATGGTGTAGCTTTTCTTTAGAAATTCCTTAAAATAGAAAAAAAAATTGGCAATAAAGTGCTATTCCTTCAAGCTGAGAAATGGCGCCATGATGCATCAATAGGGACCTGGGTGAAATCCAATATCGTCCATCCTTAGCAAAGAATACTACTCAACTGTTGAAAAGAAAGAGATAGACTTACACATATTGACTTGGCAAGATCTCTAAGACATATTTTTAAGTGAAAAATACATGGAGCAATAATATTGTATAATCGCATTTATACAAAAAAGACAAAGTATAATTGTGATGTACGCAAATACATGACATGTATACCAAACTATTGACAGAGTTTACTCCCCTGGAAAGGGAGTAGGCAAGTATGTGTGAGCATGTGCTTGTGTGTATGAATATGTCTATTTTGCAGTTGGCATGAGAGGCAGTAGAAATTAACATGTTTTGTTCTGTGTGGTTCTTTTTGTTTGAATATTTTACAAGACTATGTTTAGGTATACAATAATTACCCCCAAATAAGAAAAAAAATGGTTTAATCAGATGTATCTTCAGCTAACTCAAAGTTATACACTGGTATATACCCCAATCTTTAACATTCCTACAGAGAGCAAAACTGAGTTTGCTCTGGAATCCATTCTATAATGCCAAAACAGTTCATTGAAGAAGGAAATACACAATCCAGTTTTAAGTGCTAAACTCTATAGGCTGATTTACTCTCTATTCCTCATGCCTAGCACAGGTCCCCATAAATACAGCAGGAGTTCCATAAATATTCGTTGAATGAATGTTTTGGGTTTGTTGGAAGCATATGCTTTTTGTGACTTATAACGGAACAAATGATATTAGAGACACAGTATGAATTTTACTACCTGGATTAATTCAGTTCCCTCAGCAAAGATAATCACATCAAGGGCACTAGCCGCAAGTGCTTTGTGAAACAGAGGACGGCGAGAAACCAACATGGCATCCAGCTCCATGCCAAATGGAAATTCTCTGGCATGACAGTAGGGTCCAACCTTCACTCGCCGCCACATCTGGCTTCTTGAGTCATTCCTTCAGCATCATCCACCGGCCATTCTTAATATGAAACGCAAAGCAGGATCTCCCAAAACATGCTCCTGGATGTCAGCCAGGCTGCCTACCCTGTGGCAAAGCTGTCTGCAACCCAAGATCTTTGGGGAGGATATGTGTGGAGAACGGATGGCAATGCAGGCTGTGCACCAAGCTGAAACGGGATCGCCACGAGCAGGGTGGGCAGAAGAAACACCGCGATTTAATATCAAACGATAGGCTGTGGAGGTGGATTTCTGGGAAACCAGATGCAATGGAAAAATTCCTTTCAGGCCAAGAGTCCCGCTGTGGGGAAGGGAAAGAGAATAATTAATTAAAGAAAAAAAAATCCTGAAGTTTTAGCTTTGGTTGAGGGCATATTAGTCAACGGATGCGGTATAAAATCGTCTGCCTACCAATGACTATCTTCAGTACAGTCATCACCAAAAGCAATATTAGTTTTAGGCAAAAAGTGATTTTGCACAGTTAATATAGAATATGTCTATTAATGTTACATTTATGTGGAGTGGTTTCACATAGTCATGGTGTTTACCTAAGGTTGAGATTTGTAAGCATGTCACATTTTAAAACATTGGAAAATGGTTCCACGTTCATAATTTCCAATGTAAAATGAAAACAGAGACCATCTGGAAATTATCAAAATGCTATGTAAAGGCAATGATGCCATTTACTGTATAGAATCAATTTAGCACACCAATAAACACACACACACACACACACACACACACACACTCACACACACACTTGTATAAACCTTGGAAAAGCAGGCGATATTTTTTCATAGAACTTTTCATTTAAATTCTGTTGCCATTTTTGTGCAGTAAATTTTGTTGTCACACAGCTATGGCTAAAGTGCTTTTTATTTGATGTAATCCTACTGTATCATTAAAATATCAGTATTTTTTATGTTTTGAAAATATTTGTGGACACCATTAAGCAACACCAAGCATAGTGCAGTAACAAATGTCCGTTTTATGGCCACTGTCAGACTATATATTGTACAATGCTCTTATATTATCAGCAAGCTAGACCTAAATTATCACAACCCTCAGTCCATGAAACACAAGACACATATATAATTGGCCATATTCCACGTATAGAAATGTTAGAATTAAAAGGTTGGGCTATCAATTCAGGCAGAAAATGTCGTTTTCCAGAGGAATTTTTCACTCAGGACAAAAAAAGGAGAAAAGGCAAAGGAATGAAGCTAAGGGCTGAGTTTTGAGAACAACTATAAACCTGAGAGAAGGTTTTTATGTCTTAAAGAAGAAACAGAGGTGAGAGGGGAAGTGAATGTGCACGTGGGAAAAGGTGCTCATTTTTTGTCACTGTGCTTTATTATTATTATTTTAATTAACAAGGACATTCAGATTATCAGTAAACAATGTTTATGGTGTTAGGGATTTTTCTCTCAACTCACAATTCTGCTAGAGAGAAGCCAAGGAGACTGATGTTTTAAACTATGATGACAAATTATCTGCGACATATGGTTCATGGTAAATACTGAGCAAATAGTCTCTAAGTTGCTCAGGAATGCAACCAGCTAAGGTGCAGCAGGGAATTTGTATGAGATTGGGTCAAAATGGGAAACATTTTGTCATGTAATTAGGTGGAATTAGTGTGGACTTGTTGTAAACACCCCGTGATTCAACTTGTCCTATGACAGAAGTCCCCTAACTTACTGTTAAATATTTCCTTTCTTCCGCTGAATTTCTTAATCACTTCTGTAAATCATCAAAGACAAGTCACCTCCCGCCACCCCTACATCCTTTGGTCTTCTATTTTGTAGAGCTTTGAAGGTGGCGAAAGAATTGATTTCATTGACTACAAACGACAATATTAATCATAAGAGGTTGTCAGGACTCATAATGGTGAATGTGTCTAGAGGAGTTGAGTTGGTAGAATAATTGGCCTATTGTAGTCCCCTTCGTCATTGTGGTCCTCCATGGCAGCAGTCAGAGGGGTGAGAGGGAGCTGCTGGATCGGCTGCCCAAGAAAAAAGCTAGGGGAGAGAAAAAGTTAGCACTTTGAAAAGCAAATGTTTCAAATGCACTGTATTCAAACAGCAAAGGGCATTTTGACAGAAGGCAGGCAGTTGCTAACCATGAAAGAGATTTCAAAATCTCTTTCTGAACTATGCAGACCAAAAGCACATAATCTGCTTCCTAAAAATACTCTGCAATGAGTGTTTTTATTTTTAATTGTCTGTTTATTATAAATTTCAGAGGATCTCTTCCAACTGAAGACTTACATCCTCCTCTGACAGAAGTAGTCTCATTGGTTAGATGACAAATTTGAATTATAACTTTCTTCCTAAGCATTTCTTAATATGAATGCCAATTGAGAGGTTTGGTTTTTACTCCATTGTGAGTCACGTTACTGATATTGATAAGATTTGGGACAGAGTTATGAGGTGCCTTGATCAAAAATTCTGAATTAAAAAAAAATACAGATTTACTTAGAAAATATTTTTTTCTCATGAGATAAATTGTGTTGAAGAAGAGTTAAAATGGGTCATTTATGATTTATATCTCTAATTAAAAATGAAATGTTTGCTAGATAAAAATGCTATTTCAGGTCAGAATATGATAAAAGGAATAATTCCTTATTCATGTAAATGAATGGAATTGGGATTTTTTTTAAAAAAGGAGTTAACAAAACAAGGCACAGAACTGAATTATTTTATGTAAAAATATTAAAAATTATGTTCAGATATAGTAGGCAGATGTTAAAGTTTCAATTTGATAAAATTACAAAACAAATTATCAAATTGAGACATTTTTCTACCCGCAGTTGCTTTTTAAAAAGTCTAAATTAAACTTATTGGAAAAAGAGTTTTACTTACTTTTATGTACTTATGGTATAAAATAGATGTGAATGTTAGATTACAAATTTTAAAAATATTTGCATCTCTCACCTAATTTATATGTCTTTTTATGTTCAGCCTAAATGGTAGTAGATGAAGTTAGGTTTTTTATATTGCTTTATGTAGTAGTTTGTAAAAGAAATTTTAAATCCTATAATTAGCTTAGATTTTCATTCTGACTTGTTTCTCTTCTAAGGTTTCTATTTTAAAAAATACTACTCGTATTGAAGTATTTTGGTTCATTTTCTTTTGGGCCTACATAGAACTATGTGAATAATTCTGTCAATTTTGGTGGAGATTTGGATGTGTTGCATATTATGAGTCATTAAGATTAGTTACAAAGACCTGAGACAAGATGAAAAAAAACCAAATACAACAGATGGATTTCTTTCAAAATTATGCGTCTTACAAAATGCAGTGGAGTAATCATAAAGATAACATTTATATTTTTCTACGCCAGTATTCTAATGATTAGAATGGACTAGTTTTTGCATTGTGTTTTGAAGTGGAGGAACATTATAAAAATTTTTGTACAATGGTAGGTGAATCTTTGTAAATATAGGTATAAATATAAACATGCATTTTTAAGTTGATGTATTAAAAAGTTTTAAACAATTTTAGATAGACGCTGAGGTAGGTGATGGCAAGGGAAGGAGGAAGATTTTTACTTTTCATTTTATGTCCTTCTGAACAGTTGGAATTTTTTAATTGTGTGTGTTCTACTTCTATTTTTTAAAGTTAATGATTAAAATAAATGTATTAGATAGAATTATGTGTTATTTCTTTTTTCTTTGTATTTTCCTGTGTTAAAATATTTTGGTTAATTTTTTTAAGTAAAAGATTTAAACATATTTATTAAAAGTTTAAAATGAAGCAGCCTTGTTACATGGCTTTTAGAAACAGGCTAAAGAGCAGTTAGTTATACACTGTCAAAAATATCATTTACATTAATTTTGTCACTTTCTTTTGTGCTACTTCTTGTTTTAAAATTTTATATCTGGATATTTTGATGATCAGAGGTTTGTTTGACTTAGAGTTAGTTGCTTTTCTCTTGACTTTCTGTAGAAAAAAAAAATCTATGCGGAGGTCTTTCCATGACACCGCCTGGTTGCCACTCATGGATTTGGAAACTCACTGCCAGGCCGAGGTGGAATATCATGTATAAGCCTACAGAGAGATTGCTGGTATTCAATCTTCTTTAAAGAGATAGGATTTTCTCTATTAACCTCATTTTATTTGGAATTTTATGTTTGCTTGGCACATAATTCTGGTCTGACTTCGCATGCAATATGATAGGTCTGCAGTGGACAATAAAGTGTCTTTTGGTTCTAAACATCCATTTGGGTGTAATTAAATAATGGCTACCATTATTTCTTGCCTTTTCCATTTCATAATTATACTTTTAGCATCTGGAAGAAATATAGTTTAATTTTACCATAGACTGAAATAGGATTTTTTAAATTAAAAACAATGCCAACTTTCAAAGATAATACTCATCAACTCCTATAACTAGAATTATATACATGTGAGGTAATAATTCATTTACTTCCAAGATACATTCTGCTGCTGGCAAAAGAGGACAGAATTATGTAGTTCTAGCTTGCATCTAAAAGAGGCCAAAACAATAAGTTTAGTAACAAAATAATTTCAAACAACTGTCAGAAAATTTTTAGCCAAAACAACTGGCAAATATTTCAGTTTTTAAGGAGTTGTTTTGGTATCACGTTGAAGTAATAATAAAACAAATAATAAGACAGGTTTCTATATTAAATCTAATACATAAAAAAAGTAAAATGAGAAAATTATTGTTAAGTTGATTTTTGTTTCAATCAAAATGCAGAAAATAATTCATGGAAGAATTTCACATAATATAGATAATGAGAGTGACAAAATTGTTACTTGGATTTTAAGGCAGAAAATTTGTTTTTAAATTTGTAGATGTCATGTGGACTTCCAAGATTTAATATATATCATGTATTCAACTTTTTGTATTGTAATAGAAAGTCCTGTGGTAAAAAATAAACTGATCAAATTAAAGTTTAGGTTTATTTTGCTATGTATTTTGTTAAAAATTATATAAAGCCTTTCTGCTTTCTTCAGGACCATGTATCACTGTGTTCTTTATATATCAAACAGATAAAATTATCACAGAGATTCAAAAATCTTATTCCCACAAGGGAAAATTGAAGGTCATTTACCATTAAGAAGGCACTACATCACCAAGATCTTTTTTTTTTCTTTTTTTACTATTTTGCATTCTTAATCCTAAATGAAGTCTAGTTCTTCAGTTGCTGAAAGTGGTAATAAGATGATTGATCTTTGAAATGTTGTATTTTATACAGAAAGACAAAGCTTAGTATTAAATGCAGGGGGAAAATATTTGTGATTCAGGGTTTCCAAAGTTATTTTCTTTGCAGATCATTTCAGTCAATCACCATGTGAATTAATTTTAAAATAAAACAATGTGTTTTATTCCTAAAAAAGAGTCAAACTCTTGAAGCAGTATTTTCAGTGTTGCCTTAGTTTTAAATTAATACTTTCTAAAACGTTGATATTTTACTATTGAGAAGGCAGCTTACTGACTTAAATGTTTGAAAACATGATCGTCAAACCTGTGGAGTCAATTTACCTTCTGTTTTTTTTAGACATAAGTTAGTGTCTTTGCGACATCTGTAGATTGCTTAGCTTAATGACAGTGATTCAACACTTTTAATAAATAGTTTTCTAAGCTATACTTTAAAAGAAAGTCTTGACTATTTGATTGGAGATTTTTCAGGAAGTAATGCATCAACAGAATGAGGTCTTTTCCTTGTCTTATAAATACAAATTCCTGTCATAAAATTTGTTGTAGTATTTTCATTTTGTAAACAGATATTTGTCTAATTACTACTATTGCTCTTCATATTATTATAAACAGTAATAATATCAAACACTTAAATTTTTCCAGGCACTATGCTTAATGCATTGCTTACATGATCCCATTTCATCCTTACAACACTGGTATCAACAGAGACACTTGTCCCATTTTACCGCTGAAGAAACCGAGGCACAGAGAGGTTAAATAACTTGACCAGTGTTTCATAACCAGCTAGAACTGGAGCTGTGATTTGGAACCCAGGCAGTCTGGTGCCAGAGTCCATGCCTTAACTTCCACAGATTTGGGATTCAAATCTATTTGAGAGTTTGAATTTCCATTTTATGTTTGGTTTATATAGTTACAATTATATAAGCAAAATAATGTAAAATGCTGAAAAATGATTTTAGCTTAATATGTTTTCTATCTATATGTAGGCTTTAAATTTACAGAGAAAATAAATGTGTGGCTTCTTTATATTCAAGAAAGAAGCTGCTGGTAACTAAGTGGGGCCTGATTGAACAAATGGAGATGAATCATTTTTTAGTTTATTTATCACTGGCTTTGTGTGATCTATTTATGTGTAGAAGTAAAGGACATACCTTCTGCTCTCAATTCCTTTCAATTTGGTTGGGGAATGAGTTGAGTAAGTAGACAATTAGATGCAGTACGAGCAGGACTAGATTAGGGGCAATTCTAACTTCACAGAAAAGGATCACCTACCTTTTTTAGTTTGAGGGAGAGTGGGGAGGCTTCCTGGAGTAGGTGAACCATGAGCTGCATACATTTGAAGGTTGTGTAAGTTTTCCAGGCAGAGAAAGGGTAGAGTGGAGGGTCCTGCAGGCAGAGGAACACCACATTTGAAGATACAGAGACAAATAGCAGGATGTGATTTGGAAATTTCATGGCTAGAGCATGAGATACGGAGCATAGGAAATGAAGCTGGAGAAATAGAGCCTGTAAAGTAAATTGCTTTGAATACGCTATTCTAAGGACCTAGGATTTTATCTTGAAGGTCATGGAGAACCATTTAAAGATTTTAAGCAGGGGAGAAAACATAATTAGATTTGTGATTTAGAAAGATTTCTTCAGCCACAGAGTGAAAGTTTTAATGCAGTAGGGTAAGACTGGGATTAGAAGATGGGTGTACATGACTATAATAATTCTGGTGAAATATAATTAGAACTTGAAGCAATGGAAGTGGAAATGGAAAAGAGAAGATAAGTTTAAAAGCTACTTAGGAGATGACTAAATGATTGGTTAGATATCTCCCAAAGGTAACAATTATTCTGATTTCTGTTACTATAGATTAGTTTTGGTTGTTTTTGAATTTTATATAAAATCATACAACTTTTTTTTCTTAGTCTGGCTTCTTTTACTCAATATTTATGTCATTGCATGTAGCAGTAAGTTGTTCTTTATTCATTGCTATAACTGTATTCCCTTGTCTGAATATATCACAATTTATTTAGTCTATTGATTGACCTTTGGATTGTCTTTATTTTTGTGTTAATTTAATTAACGGTGCATAAATATTCTTGTACCTATTTTTGGAGATATATATGTATATACATATATGGATATATATGCATTTCTATTAGAAATACTGGGTCATGGGTTATAAGTGTGCTCAGCATTAGTAAATATATCAGTTTTCCAAAGTGGTTGTATCAGTTTACAATCCTATCAACACTGATCAACAGATCCAGGTGCTCCGTACTCCTAGATAGCTGGAATGTTCAGATTCTTTAATTTTAGCCAATTTGATGCTTGAGTTGTAGTATCTCATGGTTCTATTTTGTGATTTGCTGACAACTAATGATGCAGACCACCTTTTCATATGCTTGCTGGCCATTTGAATATCGTCTTTTGTAAAGTAATTGTTCAATCTCTTGCCTGTTCTTAAAAAAATGATGTTGTTTGTGTTTTGCTTATTGATTTCTGGGAATTGATTTTATATTCTAGATACAAGTCCCTTATTGGAAAATACTATATTGGATCTATTGGGGAATGTCTTCTGATCTGTAGCTGGTCTTTCATTCTTAATGTCTTTTGAAAAATAGAAGTTCTAAATTTTAATGAAGTCTACTTTATTAAGGTTTTCATTTGTGGTTAATGCATTTGTGTGTTGTGTTTAAAAAATACTTGCCTATCTCAAGTAAGAAGACTTGTTAAAATATTTTCTTCTATAAACTTCATCTATGATATTCTGGCCTTTTTTTTCCCTTCTATATTGTAAGGCAGAGGTCATTTCAGCTGTTCTTTCATGTGTATATACAGTAGATCCAGCAGCATTAATTGAAAATACTATCTTTTCCTCATCACATTGCAGTGTCACCTGTATCATAAATCACATAACCATGTAAGTATCGATCTGTTTCTTGACTGTCTTGTTCCACTAGTCTATTCGTGTCTTTGTTCCAATTATCATACTATTTTTTGTTGTAGATTTATGATGTCTATTGTGTATGTCCTCCAAAATTTCTTCTTCTTAATCATTATCTCTGGATTTTCATTTCTATATAAATGTTGTAATCATCTTGTAATTTTTCCCAAATCTACTATTACTGATATAGATTTTTGCCTATTCAATAATGGAAATAACTGCTCTTTTTCGTTTTGGGATTAGCAGAAAAACGTTGCATATTTTCCCTTCCAATTTTATGGATCTCCTGAATTCTAGTCCCTTATTAAGAATCCCTGATATAGGCACAGCTTTAGTTGCTTCCTTCAAGTTTCTTTTAATATGCTGCATTTTCATTATGTTTAGGTTAAAGTATTTTCTAATTTCATTGTGATTTTTCCTTTGACTGTTGCTATTTAAAAGAATATTGTTTAAATTCCAAAGATGTGTTATTGATTGCTAGCTTAATTATATTCTAGTCTGATAGCATACTCTGTGTATTTCAATACTTTAAAATTCACTGGACTTGTTTATGGCCTAGTGTATAGCCGATATTTCTGCTAAATATTTCTGGTGAATATCCTTTGCGTACTTTACAAGTCAATGAGGTCCGTTTGGTTAATCATGTTGCTCAAGTCTCCTATAACTTTAGTGATTTTCTGTTTCTTCTAAAATCATGGAGAAGCATATAAAATATCTTATGATGACATGGTTTTTAAAAATTTTTCCTTTTAATGTTAGTTTTTGCTTTACATGTTTTAATGACCAGTTGTTAGGCACATGTAAATTTCAGCTGTTATATCTTGTTAAATTGACCCTTTTGTCATTATGAAATGTCCTTCTTTATCTCTAATAATACTTGTCCTAAAACTTTGTCTGATGTTATTATAGCTGTAGAAGCTTTATTTTGATTGATACTAGCAAGGGTTATCCTTCTTAATCCATATACTTTGAAACTCTTTTTGTCCGTATATTTAAAGTATGATTCTTGTAAGTATAATGTTTATAGATTATACTATTGTGTATATGCACAATCATTGCCTATTAATTGGAGTATTTACTTGATTTAATGTAATTAGTAGCATATTTTTTTTTATTTTCAATTTTTATATACATTTTCTCTTTGTTTCCTCTCTTCTTTTTTCCTTTTCTCTATTTTGAATTTGTTTCAATTATTAATTAATTTTATTACCTCATTTTCTCTCTGTTTTAGTTTGTTACTAATACGTTGCCTAATGGTTACTCTAGCCTATAACATGCATTTCTTTCTTCTTAGAGCCTACCTTAAATGAAGTTTTAATTAGGCTTTAGTTTTCTGTGCAATGCAAGGACTTTAAACACTTTAGTTTCATTTACCACATTCCTGTCTATTGTGATATTATTATTATTTTATCTCTACCTTTGTTATAAACCTCACAATACATTAGTGTTGCTGTTTTAAACAATCAAAACTCATTTGGAATTAGCCACATGTTTACCCCTTTCTGGTTCTTCTCATTCCTTCTTGTATTATTATACTTTCATCTGATATCATTTGCGTTCTTCCTGAAGAACTTATTTGGTATTTCTTTTAGTTTAGACTTGTGGACTATACATTATCTTGGGTTTTGTTGGTCTAAAAACATTTTTATTTTGTCTTTCTTTTAGAAGATACTTTTCACTAGTCCTGGAAATCTAACTTGGCAGTCATTTTCCTTTCAGCATTGGCTTCCATTGATTGTGTTAACAACTCAGCTTTCAGTCTTATTGGTGGCTTCTCTAAAATGTGTCTTTTTTCTTTGGCCACTTTTAAGATTTTACTCTTTGTCTCTGGTTGCCTAGATGTGGTTCTGTTTGTATTTATCCTGCATGGGTTCATGGAGTTTCTTGAATCTGTAAGTAAATTCTTATACAATTATCTCTACAAATATTGCTTTTCCCCCTTCTGTCTCTCTTCTCCTTTCAGAACTACAATTACATATATGTTATTGATGCCATATATGTCTCTTTTTTCTGTATTTTTATTCTTTTTTTTCTGAGTATCAATCTTGATTTTTTATTTTTACTGGTTAATGTATTACTTTTCTCTCTTGCTGTGCCTATTTGTTTATAGAAACCATCTACAGAATTCTTATTTTTTTAATGGTATTTATCAGTTCGACAAGTACCATTTGATTTTTTTTCTTATAGATTCCAATACTCTGATGAAACAATTCATCACCTGATATTTTTAAATAAAATTCTAATCATAATTATTTTAGTGTTTGTTTCATACAACTCCAATATTTGTATTGCCTCTCAATGTATTTTTATTGCTTGTTTTTTTTCTTGGTTTTCAGTCATTGTGTTCTGTTTAATTTCATACTTGGAATGTTGTATTGAATGATGTGCATTGTGTATGACAAATTGTAGAGGTTTAGGATGATGTTATCTTGCTTCATGGAAGATTTAATTTTTTTCTGGCAGGATGATACAGTAAGAGAAGACCCCTTTAATCTAGTTGAGGTTGAACCGTTTCCAGTTTGCCTTTACTTCTGTGGTATAGCCCTTTCAGAGACTTCAAAAAAGACCAGAACCCCTCTTCTTTGGTGAGCCCTGAACTCCAATATTTGTCTTTCTAGCACAACACTATAAGAGGTCACCAATCTCTGCCTCGCTGTTAAGCCTCTTATTAGATGCTTTCTGCCTGGTTTCTCAGAGATTCACCTCACACATGCACATTCTACATTTTGTTTAGTCCATTGGTTATGCTCTTCTGTAGTTTCCTTCCTCTAGGATCTTGATCCCTCAAGTTCTGGCTGTTTTTGTGGCATTGAAATCCAACTGTAGACTGCTGTTTCTCTTTGGCCTTTTTATGTTTCTCTGTGATTTGACAAATGGCCTGAGGGGAAAAGCTGCTGTGAACACAGGGATCACCTCAGTGTGCTTCCCTTTTCTTCAAGATCTTGGCCCCTTAAATCTTGGCTGTCTTGGTTGCTGTTAGATATTTTATAGTAACTTTTTTTTTTGTATTTTGTCAGTTGTTATAATTATTATTAGTGAGAGAGTTATTGTCCTCTCCTGGATATGTTGGTTTGAGGCACCTGCCCAAGTGGAGATGTCTAGTAGGCTGTATGATGTATAAAATATTCAGGACTGAGATTTACATTGGAGCCATGGGTTAAAAGTCAATATAATATAGGGGTTCCTAGAGATTATCAAAGTGAATCAGTCTCCCAAGGAAAATGTGGAATGTGCAAAAATACCTGAAGAGGTAATCTTGTCAAATACCACATTTTGGGAATGAATAGGGCAAGATGAGTGGCCATAGATGTTGGAGGAAATGCAGAAATTTATAATGCCAGGCGCAGTAAAGAAGACGTTTGAAGAAATTTTGAAGTGTCAGCCATTCAAGAAACATCAGGATAAGAAATAAAAATGTCCAATGTATTAAATAGGAAATCCATATGTTACTTTGACAAGAGAGATTTTAGAAGTCAGAGGACAATAAGTCCTCTGAGGAAAGCAAGTGGAAACAGTGAATGCATACATATTTGAGAAGTTTAGTTATAAGACAAGGAGAGAGAAAGGGAAAGACTTGAGCATTTTTATAGGCGGATAGGAAAGTGCCATCAGAGAACAAGCGGTTGTGCCTAAACCCCATGAGGGCAGGGGTCACTTCTGTATTGTGCTCATCTGAGTCCTCAGCACCTAACAGGGACTGGAACATGTTCAGAGTTTTGTATTTATCTGTTGAATAAAGTATAATACTTAAATGGAGCTAGTAAGGATAAAGTTGAGAGGAGATATCAATGGAAGGAGATCACCCAAGGAGTTTGAGAGGGAAAAAAACGCAGAGAACTGAAGGAGGAGACCCTTCTACTGAGGTGGGAAATATGAAAATGAGGTGGGGTGAAGCTGCACACAGTTTATAGGTGTGTGACTAGGGGCAGGAAGTTGAGCGAGTTCTTTTTATTTTCTCTGAAGAGAAGGAAGTGAGAGTAATGGAGGAAGTTGGAATCAAAGGGGGCTGACGGTGGCCATTGGGATTACCTGGAATATTTAGAGTTGAGACCATCAATTTATTTAATCTAATTTTTATTTTTAATTATAATATATCACAAATATATAGAGTCTATATAAATTAATATAACACACACCTTCTAGAAGCCCAAATATGTACCATCTCTCCGTATGGGCTGTTAACATTTCCCCATATTTGTCTAAGATCTCTCTCTAAGAGATAAAATTTTACTGAAATGTTAACCACCTTCTGCTCCCACAATTCTTTTCCTCTCCTTATCTCTCCATTTTCCTAAAGATGGTGTACATCATTGCCATTTAAAACTTTTTAAAACATAGATGTTAAACTTTTATTATAATGTGTCTATTCATAAACAATGTGTTGTTGTTGTTGTTGTTGTGTTTGAATTTCTCATAAAAGTTATAATCTGTGTATCATTTTACAACTTTTAAACATGATCTTTTCTTTTTAGATCTATCATATCATGTTGATGCATTTAGATTCTTCATGTTAGCTGCTGTATAGTATTCCATTGTTTGAATGTACAAAAGGGTATTGATCCATGTGCCTGAATGACAGTTATTTCTGCTTCTCTACCATTACAAACAGGGCTCTACTGACCTCTCTTGTACATATCTTCTTGTCCACATATTCAAGAGTTCTTCAAGCGTATTGGAAGAATTTCCAGGGCTTATGGTGTGTGTATCTTCAACATTACTTAATTTTGCTAAAGTGCTTGCTAAGAAATTAAATTATGAACTTATAATAGAATACCATATTTGTGTATGACCATGCACGCCTCTGTGTGTGTGTGTGTGTGTGTGTGTGTGTGTGTGTGTGTGTGTGTGTGTGATTCTTACTCATCAAACCCAGGATTTGGAAGAAAAAAGTAGACATTCGGAGTGATCCATGGTTGGAGTTTTATTAGTAGTGTGGCAGAAGGATAAGGGTTCAACACAGTTGAATATCAAAGGAAATAAAGACTGGAATAGAAAGTTAAATTGAAAGGAAATGTAGGTTCAAAGACCTGAAGATTTCAGCATGGTCAGAAGTGAGTATATGAGATTAGGGAGTTCTAAGGCTAAGATGTTGTGGTTGGCATTAATTACAAGGTATAAGATAAGTTTGTATCACAGAAATAAAGTGGAGATGAAGGTGAATGGACCTGAGCATTAACAGAACTGGGAAGACTGGGCGTTCAACATATATTTACTATGATCTACAATTGCATTTAATTTGTCCAGGATAATAGTGGGTTTTCACCATAGATGATGTCACACATTTTGAAGGGTCTTTTTCTGCCAGGTAGCAGCTGGGATGCAGACCCCGAAAGCTCAGTACAGCAGCATGTGATCTTTGTCGAGAGAAGTTGTGAGCAGTCTTTTTTTTTTTTTTTTTTTTTTTTTTTCAGAGAGAATGCTTTAGAATAAGGAGTGCTTGGAAATAAGACAGAAGTGTTGAAGATACCATGGATATTGCATATGCTCTGTCTGACAAATAGGGCTGAGCTGGAGCAGATGGCAAGGAGGAAAGGACTGCAAATAACAATTCATATCACATTTTACTCTATAATTTGATGTTTTGGGATCAGTTGCTCAGTTGGAATCTCCATGACACATTTCTGTGCTTGTGAAAGCATCCCACCCAGAAGCTGCTGGTGTTACTAGTGGAGAAGATGAGAAGTGAACAGCTTTATAGAGACAGGACTCCCAAATATGCTTTATTCCCATTTGGTAACCCACACATAAAGATATTTCCCAGTAATGATAAAGGCACTAAGCCATACAATGCTTTGCTATTTTACAATTACCAGGCAGTTTGGCAAACTGAGCAGCTCAAGTGTGTTATTATGATTACAAAGCAACACAGGAATGATGAGGCCTGCAATCCCGAAGAGGTTTGTTTACTCCAGGCAGATACCGTAGAATCACACAGAGTTATAGCTGTGTCACTCCTGCCAATTTTATATTGCCCTTGAATCTTTCTTCTCTCAGTCTAGGCCAGTTGTGTTACAAGTTGTATGTCATTTGTCTCCACAGTGGCGATTGGCTTGATTATACACTAATCAATCTGTGACTTCTTCTTACCTGAAAATAAAACAATTGTATGCCCCCAGTTGGAGAATCTAGACATGATTTATTCATCCATTTTCCACATGAACAGATCCATTTCTCATTTGACTGCTTGGCTAAAATTTAAAGTCTGTAGTTTTGCTTAAACTCTCTGAATTAATCTTTATCTCTTGCTATCTCTCTTTTCAAGAAAAGAAATCGGAAGTTTAGCTACCATGATAGACAAAGGATTACTTATGTATTCAATCTTACTATCGTCCTAGATTTCAGGTGTGATTGTTTCTTCTTGTACAACCAGCACTTCTTTGTCACACTTTTTGGGTAGCTGTATCTTATCCTTCTTTGAAGAAACACCCTTGTATTGAGTTGTCGGAAAAGTCATGTATTTTTCTATGGTTTTCGTTGCAAAAATGCATCATTACATTTCCGACAACCTAATATAATGCATTGAGATGGAATTTCCAAAAATTCAAGTTTGAGTTCTTAATATTTTCCTCATTAACACATAATGTTTTCCCTAATATAACTTAGGGACAAAAAGACAAAATCTTCTTTAAAAGCCTGTTTATTTCCTCCTTCACAGCTCTGTTAGCCCTTCTGATTGTGGGGACTCACATACATTTTCCTCAAATAACTAGGCCTCTGTCTTCACAGATGGGTTTTAACTTAACACTTCAGTAATTTTTCTATCTGGACACTATTTTATTCCTTAAGTTGTATTTAACATTTTTAGCTATCATCCCAATAGGTAGTATTTTGAGGTAAAATCACAATATATATCTAATTTGACTATCTTTTATTTATACACTTCGCTTACAACAATCCATACTCAAACACACTTCTGTAGCAAATCTCTATCAGGGATGCAGTCATTGGTTAAAGTGGTATGGTTAAAGAAAAAGTATTGGGGAACATCTAGCAAGTTAGAGTTTCCTTCCCCATTTTCTGCTAAATGTATCTTTCTTTTTTACATATTTATTGTATTTTTTGGCATGTCTTTAGCTGCATCTTTAAAACTTGGAAATGCTATGAATAGTTGGTACCATGCTCTTAACAACTACTTTCATGAGGAGGGATTTAACTGACTAAGTCATGTGGCTGCACACAAGATGTGTTCAGAAAAGGTTTGCTCTGTGTAATAACAAGGTTAAGTTCCAACTGCCCTTATCTTTAGAAGGTGGCCAAATGGAAGATGAAGTATTCCATGGTAAGAAGGGCTTGTTCCCAGTTTGATCATTCAAGACTGAGACCCATATGCTACGCAGAGGAGGGTAGGCTAAAGAGTAAAGGGAGTGACGGGAGGAAGCTGAGTTCAAAAGTATCGAGAACACTTCAGTGGCACTCTTACCTGACAAGACCCTTCTTTCTAGGGCTCTAGGTTGGTTGTAGAGGTTTCTTGTTGGTTTAAGGCTGTGGCCCACTTTGTGGCCAAGGGCTTCTATCGCATGACCTCCTTGGGCTCTTCTCATTGCTATGACCATCTCACCTGGAGTAGGGGAGACTTGAGTGCCAATTTAAAGCAAGGATTAATTATGAATTGGCAGAGCCAAGCCTGGTTTTATTATTCTGGGACCTAATGGAGATGGGAAAAGGTATATTCAACATAGACATCTTAGAAAAAATATTATAATACCAAACCAGGAAAGAAAAAGAGCACTGGTGGATAAGCCAGTGGTTCTTCTATAGTTACATGTGGAATCCATTCGAAGAAAAATAACTGCTTTGTTTATATAGTTTTAATATAAGAATTATTTTGGTTTAAGCAATAACTCAATTCAAATTGGCTTAAGCAAAAATAAAAATAAAATAGAAAGTAGGAGGGAAAGAAGAATTTATTGATTCACTTACCTAAAGTTTGGTGTATCTACATTTAGGGGCTCAAGTTACTTAGTCTCTCAGATCTCTCAGATCCCACACTCTGCTCGTCTTTGTACATTTTTTTAAAAAGATAAGTTCTGTTCAGAAGGTGGTAAGGTAGTAAGGTGGCCCCGAGAAACTCCAGACTAACCCAGGGGGCCTCTCTCAGCAACCCTGGCAGAAATTCCTTGGGTGACTAAGATTCACCTGTTTGAGTCACTGGCCTATCTCTGAACACCCTCAGGGGGATGAAACACTCTGATGGAACCCAGGGAAGAGGCTGCGGTCAGTGAGCCCCTCCCAAACTCCATGGACTGAAGTAGGGGAGGTACTTCAAAGGAAAACCAAGTCCTATTACCAAAAAATGATGCTGGGCAAGGTAAAACATAAAAGATATTCATAGCATGGTACCTTTTCCTTCTGGAATGTTCCCTTATGGTATTATATTCTAATACAATATAAGTACAACGCAGTGTGTGTGTGTGTGTGTGTGTGTGTGTGTGTGTGTGTGCATGCGCGTGCGCGTGCACATGCACATGTATGTCCTCAAAATAGTTTTAAAGACCCCTGAGGGCTTCGTGTATGCTCTTTCCCCTGCCTGAAATGTCCCTCTAGCCTCCCCTCCCTCGATAAGCTAGTTGATATCTATTCATTTTTCATGACTCAGAACGAATGCCACATTTTTTAAGAAAGGTTTTTTTGAACTAACAAACAAGTTAGTGCCTCTTAAATTGAGTACTTTGTTTTTGTGTGCTTACCACAAGTGTTATTAGTTTTCCACTAATATTTATTTAACTTTTTGTCTCTCTGACCATTTATAAGCTCCATCAGGAGAGAAACTGTAAGTATGTGATTTACTGTTGATTTGCTGGTGCCTAGCCACGGTGCCTGGCAAAAATACTTGTTAAATGAATAAGTAACCCAAGTTAAGCCTTAAAAAACTGAAGTATTTGTCTAAAATTTAGAATAAAATTTGCTATACTTTTTCTTAAATTTATTTTTTGTTAAAACCCACATATCACAACTGAGTGTACCAAAGTCTCGAAAATTGGTACTCCTGTTGAGAGTTACAATCGTTTGCTTTTACTTACGGATAAATATTATACATCGTATAACTAATCATGTTTTTGTTGTTTATTGGACTTCTAGGAAGGTGAAGAGTCAAATTTGCAGAATTCATTTAATATTTTGTCCTGTACTTTTATAAACTTGTCTCAAATACCCTTCAAGATCAAGTGGGGTATAAGTAAGCAATAAGGGGTGATAGTTTTCACTTTTTGATATTAAACTTAAATTAGAATAGATACTTTATTTCCCACAATTATCCTAGTTAAGCCCATGGTAGATACCTGAAAAGAGCTGGGAATTAAAATGTTTCATAGGATTTTTTCGTACTATGGAGCATATTTCAGCTTGAAAAATTGTAAATTTCTAGTTACCAGGAGCAGAGCTGAATTCATTTATGGTGGATTATTCTCTGTAGAGATCACCTACCCTTTTCTTTCAGAATGTTTGCTACTCGGAGATTTAGCTTACTGAGATTAGCTCAATTCTGCTCCACACTGGGTAATGGTAAAGCTTTTAGGAATCTAAGACAAAGGTCCTCAAGGAAGTATGGGTAACAACAATAGTTATCTTGCCATCTCCTTTCTCCTCTAGGGCCCATCCTGTTGGCCACATGCCCAGAGCACTCATTTAAAATGAAGGCAAAGAATGAGTGTCTCATGGATATACAGGCCAAAGTTTCCCCCACTGCAGGATGATCTGATTCCAACGCACTTCTTTGGGAGTTGAGGTCCCAAGCATACATTATCAGAATCCAGCTTGGTTCTGATGATCACCAGATTTCTCTCAATCTGCTTTAGAACTGAGGTAGAAGAGGAGTGAGAGCAGGGAGAGTGTGTGCTTTGAAGATTCTGACTAAGCCTGAAACTCTTTCATGGAAGCATGATATCGAAACAATGTGCTTCTCACTCTGGCTTTCTGGATAAGCCTCACACAAGCAGTATACCTAATTCTATTTCTGGACTTAAAAAAATTGTAGCATGAAATTAAATTAATCAGTTTTATTGAAATACTTTTGCCTCGAGGATTATTCTGGCTGGCAAACCAATGTGTTCAGTTTGGGGAAGGAGAAAATATTTCTGTACAGAGTAGATGGATAGCAGTGTTCAAGGTTAAGGAAGAGTTTTTTCCCACTCCTCTTTTTAAGCTGTGGCCTAAAAGTCAAACAAATATATAAAGACACAAACAAGGGTTGACCTTAAATAATCTTTAGTGTCTTTAATAAGCTTAAGTATAAGTAAATGGAAACATATGGAATTCATTTTTTAAAAAAATAGAACTTGGTTCTAAATTAAGAGAAGAGAATATGAAAAAAATACATTAAAATACATTCTAGATTTCAACAAGTTTAAAAAGGCTGGAAGCAAGTCCAAGATGTTTGATGAACTAGTCTCCTTTTCCTATTTTTGATTATATCCAATATGCCTTTTCTCATACTCCCTGCTGATTGCCCAAATTTCAAAGGGAGGGATGGACAACATAATGGGGCAAGAATATGTCAAAATGGTATCTAAAAAATGGGATGAAACCAGTGAGACATTTGTAGGAGCTTCTTTTGGCATGAGAAAGAGAAAAAGTAAATTAAAGGAGCTGGTAGTAGTGGTATGGTAATGGGATGGGATTTTTAACTGGTTGTCTGTTTCCTGGGTTCTGAGATGACTGCCTAACTTTTCTTTGTTTCATGGAAACCAGAGAACTTTTTTTTCTTTGGATAAATTCCACGGGAAGAGAAGATAATTGGCTTTCCATGTTGTTTGACTTCAGAGAAAATAGTTGGAAAAGAACTTTACAGATGGGAACCATAACTCAAGAAATTTTAAAGCAGAGATTAGAAATATCTGAAATAAAGAACTCTTATTAATGGTAAGCTACTTCTAGACGACAGTAGGCTGTAATCCTCACTACTTTGTAAAAGATTGTCATTGATACCCCATCTGCCATGACCGCTGCTCCTGGTCAGTTTACCAAATTGTCTTTATAATTTCTCCCCTTTCCTAGATGTTTTCTTGTTTCAGAAGATGTAAAGAAATGCTAGAATTAGCCAAAAGTTCTGATAATAACTTGGGAATTTTAGGATTGAAATTTAAAGTCACTATAATGATCAATCATCAAATGACCATAAGAACATTTCTTTACCAGAGATGTTTGTATATTCAGCTTAAAACTTGGGCATCAAGTGAAATTAGGTACCTGTAGCAGACATGCCCTAAAGTGACTTCCGATGAGTGATGCTCTTGTATAATCTTTTCCCACTGAATGCAAAGGGAACTTGTTTGCTTCTAAACAGTGGCAAAGTTGATGGGATGTTACTTCCATGAAGGTATTTAGTTGTATAAGACTATATCTCAGCAGACTGAAGTGAAACAGATTCTCCTGCTGGCCTTGAATAAGTAAGATCCCATGTTCTGTGAGGTCATGTGAGAGGGCAGCATGGCAGGGAACTGTGAGTGGCCTCTAGGAACTGAGGATAACCTCCTGTAATCAGCATGGAAGAAGCTGAGGTGTTTAGTCACAGTGCAAGAAAATGAATTCTACCAATAATCTGAATGAGCTTGACGGTGGATTCTTCTAAAATTGAGTCTCCAGATGAGAATGCAGCCCAATTGACACCTTGACTGTAGCGCTGTGAGATGCTGAGCAGAAGGCCAGGTTAAGCTGTGCTTGGAATCCTGCCCACAGCAACTGTGAGATAATAAGTGTGTGTTGTTTTAAGCTATTGCATTGATGGCAATTTGTTATGCAGAATAGAAAACTAATATAGTGGTGATGTCATGATATGTTTATTTAAGGGAAACCAAGAAATCAAGCAGAACTGACTTTTTTTGGGCAGCTGCCTAAACCCGCTGGCTCCTCTCTATCCTTTAGATCTCAGGTTAAAGCGCTTATCCTCAGAGATTGCTTCACCTAAGTGGATCTGACTGTTCTTGAGATGTAGTTTTATTACTGCACCTGTAGCTTCTCTTATGGAACTTTTCACAATTTATGATATACACACACGGACAGACACCCTAGGGGTGACAAAAAGCATATACACATTTAAGAAAGGAAAAAATTGTATTAAAATTACGCTGGTGGTAACCACTTTGAGCACCTCTTATAATTGCAGAAGTCAAACATGACTTGTATTCATCTTTTGTTATTGGTATATATTGAATATTACAGTTTTCATACAGTTTTCCTTTCTTAAAATGTATATACATTTTTGGCATCATATATATATATATATATCTCCTATACATATTGGGTTGTCAGAAAAGTCATGATGTATTTTTTCTATGTTTTTCATTGCAAAAATGTGTCATGACTTTTCCGACAACCCAATATAATATAGACATGTATTACATATAATATATAATCTCTACATATGTATTATATAACAGATAGAGTTATATACAGTTATATGTAGTAATATATAGTTATAGTTATGTACTTAACTGTCTAACTTTCTACTGAATGCTTTAGAACAAGAACTTTAATTTAAAAAATCTAAATATTACCAACATATGCTCAAAACGTGACATATGATAGAACATAGTAAAATAAGTGAATAATGAATAGGTGTGGTCCTCCTGACCAAGGACATTTTCATAGCTCAAATGAGGATGTAGATTATTGAAAGTTTCATACAACATGGAAAATCAGTTGAGTATTTACAAGATCAACTAGAGAGGGAACATGAAAAAGAATTTTTCATGTTCATGGGAATAGTTATTTTTATATTTTTTCTGACATTGCTCTCCTTTGACCTAAGTGCATATAGAATGTTATCTAGTCAAATTAAATTCTTCTACTGAGTGAATGATCTCTTACTCTTTTTTACTCCTTCCCTTCAAAGACAATAGAGAACTCAATATCAGTTCTCACAAAGGTTGGGACAAAGAGAGTTCTTCACCTTGTGGGCATAAGACCTCTGAGGCTGCAACCCATATGCACAGTCAGGATTGTCTGCTTATCAGTACATATTTACGTCTATTTATAAATATGTACTGATAAGCGTCAAATGTAAGCAGATGTTGTTGTTAATGAATTAAAACATATGTAAAATATCTTCTCAAATAAGAGATATTTTAAAAGATTGGTCCAGGCAAATACCACTTATGGTGCATTTTGACGGTGTGACTTTGGGGACTTATTTAAAATTCAGCTTTATAAAGTAATGCCAAATTCTTCTCCAAAGTGATTGTACCTGTTTATCTCCCACCAGAAGTAAGTTGTCATCTGCCCTGTTCCACGTATATTGTCTTTTTCGATTTTTACTGAACTCGTAGGTGCAAAACAGTATCTTACTGTGAATTTAATTCTAGTTAAATTATTATATATTTATATATTTTATATATTTATTAGTTATTTATGTTTTCTTACCTGTGAAATGCCAGTTCATGATTTGTTCTCATTTTTTATTGAGTTATCTATTTCTTACTGATTTGTATGAGGGGTTTTTTGTTTTTTGTTTTTGTTTTTACTTAGGGGATATATCTTTCTCTTTTCTGCTTGGTTGTACGAGTTGCAAATGATTTCTCAGTTTGTTACTTGTTTTTTTTTCACTCTATTTGTGGTGTCTTTTGATGAAAAGAAGTTAATTTTTTAAAAGATTTTTATTAAAAATATAGCTAACATACAATATTATATTAGTTTTAGGTGTATATCATAGTTATTCAACATTTATATACCTAAAGAAATGATCATATGATTAAATCAGCAACCATCTGACACTGTACAATGCTGTGACAATATTACTGACTGTTTTTCCTATGCTGTACATTACATTCTCATGACTTATTTGTCGTGGAAATTTGAAACTCTTATTCCCCTTCACCTTTTCCACCTTTTTAAATTTCTCAAGTATAGTTAACATTCAATATTATTTTATACTAATTTCAGGTTAGACGTTTAAATAATTTAAGAAGTGATCCCCCTGATTAGCCTAGTACCCACCTGGCACTATACATAATTATTACCATGTTATTGACTATATTCCCTATGCTTTACTTTACATCCCCATGACTATTTTGTAAATAATTTGTACTTCTTAATGCCTTCATCTTTTTCACCCTGTCCCCTAACCCTCCCATCTATCACCCCAGCAAATCTAGTACCCATCTGAAACCATACATAGTTATTACAATATTATTGACTATATTTCTTATGCTATACCCTATATCCCCATAACTATTTTATAACAACAAATTTGTACTTCTTAATCCTTTCCCCTTTTTACCCACCAACAACACTGCTTCCAAGTGGCAACTATCAAAATGTTTTCTGTATCTATGAGTTTGTTTGTTTTGTTTGTTTATTTTGTTTAGATTCTGCATATAAGCTAAATCACATTGCATCTGTCTTTCTCTACATGACATACTCCACTCAGCACAATATTCTCCAGTTTCATTCATGCCGCTGTAGATGGCAAGAACCCATTCCCTTCCACAGCTGAGCAATATTCTACTATATATATATATATATATATATATATATATATATATATATATATATACACACATATAAAAAATCTCACCTAATTTTTATCCATTCTTTCATCAACGGACACCCAGCCTGCCTCCATATCTTGACCATTGTAAACAATGTTGCAATGAACATATGGATGCACATGTCCCCTCAAAGTAGCATTTTGGGTTTCTTTGAATAAATACCCAGAAGTGGGATCACTGGCTGTTTCTTTGTCTCTTGTTACAGGCCTTGATTTTAAAGTCTATTTTGTCTGGTATAAATATTGCTACTCCTCTTACCAGTCTCAGTGTGGCTTCTTCTTTATATCCTTATTTATAAAACTTCTGTTCAACTAGATTTCAGATGGTTCTAAAATTTAGTTGTAATTTTAATGTGTTCATGGAAGGGAGCAGGCATAGCATTTGTCTACTGTGCCATCTTGGACATCTACTTGAAGTTGTTAATTTTTACTTGGCCAAATTCATCAGTCTTTTCCTTCATGGTAGGCACATTTTGTGTATGATCTTTTTTCCTTCTTCCAAAAGTTTGAAAAATTTTTCTTCTGCTAAAAGTTTGAAATATTTGCCTTCCACATTTAACTTTTAATGATTCTAGAAGAATAAGTTTTATTCATGTAGTTTCTTCACACTGTGTTTTTATGCTTATGCAGAAGGAACCCTATAGGTCCCAACTGCTGTTTTGTAAGTTAGAATACATTATATGACATCTGCCTGAATATGGCAGCTGTAAAATCAGAACTACCAATTTTCTAAATTTCTGGAATAGACTTGTAACTAGTCCCACAATGCAACTGTGTGACTTCTTCAAAAACACCAACTCAGTATTTCAAGTATTTTTACAGTTGCATGCTAATTTTGTATTTCAAACTACATTCTCAAAATTGTGAGTGTTTTCAGTCCCTAGGTAGCTAACCTGATCTTTTTCTCTTAGCTAGAAGAAAATGCTTTGTGACAATGGGGGATAAAAGAACTGACTAGAGGCAGCAGCATGAGAAAGTGTTTGAAAATGTTAGATGTCAGTTAAACTCACCAGAGTTTCTGATCAACAGCAGCTTCTGCTCCAACTATTTAACAGATTTAACTTTTAGGTGGGTATTAGTGACTTTGAATATTTTCACAAATCCAATTTCAAGGGGTCTCACTGTACACAATAAAAATCTCTCCTTACATAAAGAAAGAGAAATGTGTTCATAAAAGTTATCTGGGATTTTATGTATCTTTTCTCTTTGAAGTGCCTAGTTATTAAGAATTCTCAAATCTTCCCCCTAAAAGACATTAGGAGCAACTTTTTAGAGATGTCTAGTCTCAATGGAAATCTCTGGAAAATAGCTTTAATTCTTTTCCCCATGTAATTTTCTGGTAAGAGACAGTAAAATACCTGATTTTTTTCCTGTTATTTCTTTAGGGATTAAAAGAAGATCCAAATCATATTGATCAGTAAACACTAGTATTGCTTGGATTAAATTAAAATGAAATTATTCTAACTATGTATTGGTGTTGGTCTTTCATTTCACATCTGTGTAAAATTAAGTGACATAATAGCATTACATCTGAAATCTACTCCTATGAAAATCTAGGACAATCTGATATGGAATTAACGGTTCTATTTCTAGAAGTGGATTTAAGCTATACTGGATTTTGAAGCAATTTAGGGGAGTGCCTTTGTTATTTTCTTGGGTATTTAGAAATATGGGTTGGAGACAGCAATATAGTCTGGATGAATCAATACAGGATAGTAAATATTTAAGTGTGTCGAACTAAAAAGAGGTAATGCAGTTAAGCTTAATCCTGGGTAATAACCATTCTAGCCACTGGCCTTCTTTGGAGTTGGGAACACACCTGCTTCCCTTTGCATCCTTTGCCAGAATGTGTATAACACTTCGAGGTGGGATTTCAAGGACAGTCAATACAGATTACTGTAGAATCTCATTTATATGACACCCTGGGTGTTCTGAGAAGAACTTGGGAAACCTATGCAGAAGTTTATAGACCAACAGGACTTCCATATTAGGCTTTGCCTTGGCTCTGGGCATGATATGGGCCCCTATTGCATAATCCCTCTTGATGGAGAGGTACCTCTTGCAATGAAAGTCAAATGCATTATTTTGGCTATTTAGTTTTCCCAGCTGCTACATGTCTTATGTCTAGTAGGCAGCTGGTCACAGCTGGCTGGAGAGAGTTTTATCCATTAGAATCCTTTGGTGAAGGCTGATGCTTCTCGAAACTTAGATCATGGGTGGTAGGTGTCCTCACAATGATACCGATGAGAGAGCCCAAGCAGCTTTGGGCTTTGAGAGGACTCCTCTAACTACAGAAGCATTCTATAGCCTCAGGTGCCAATCCTGACCCCAAGTACTGTGTTTTGTGGACTAATTATTCATCCTCTTCTGAACTTTATTTTTCCTTTTCATATCTATCTTGGTCATTCTGCTTCTACCTCTGAATCCTCAAAAAATGGATAGAAGTGTCAATATAGGGGAAAGACACAGGATGTTCTTTTAGGGTGATATCTCTGCAGAATGCACAGTATTCTAACATTATTAAAAGAGGTAGAACTCTCAAAATATCTTGTTACAACTTTTGCTTAAAGTTGTGCAGGAATTCTAGTGACAATCTGGGGCCATAAGATTAAAGATGTTTTGTGGGTATCAGAGCAACAGAAGAGAAGGAGCAAACAAAGCAGCTCTGGATACTGACACGTGGGCTGATACATGAAAGAGAAAGACATTTCTGTCTTCTTTGAGTCCTGGTGTGTGTGTGTGTGTGTGTGTTGTATATTTGTTAGGGAAGTCACATCAAACATTTAGGCAAATACACTTTTGTGTTTTCTTGTCTTATGAAGTATCTGTATGTATTGATTTTTAGAAGTTTGTGTGTGTGTGTGTGTGTGTGTGTGTGTGGTATAGATATGCAGAGATGTTGATTGCTCATAAAACCTTGGAGTAGAACACAGAACTGATCTACTAACTAATGGATACATTTTTTTGACAACAGTTAGTGTAAGTGCCATTTTCTGCTGGGATACCTCCAATCACACTGTTGGGGAGAAACTGCATTTCATAATGAATTAAAGTTGCCAACAAGAGACACATCCTACTTTTCATTCAAAATTTTACTTTCACATTTTATTGATTTTTTCCTTCTTCTCTTGAATTTACCTGTGTCTCTTTGTAATCCCCTTTACTTGTTCCAGTTTTGTCCTTTTTAGTTATGCAGTAGAATCTGTACCCCTTTTCACAGAATACATGAAAAAAAGTACGTTTTCTTAATAATAAGCTATATTAAATGAAGACCAACCACATGCCAGGCTCTACTCTTTGCTTACATGAATGGCCACATCCAATCACTGTGATTTTATTAGATAATTCTATTAATTCACTAAATGAATCTTAGAATAATTAGGTAACTTGCCCATGGCCACACAGCTAATCAGAGGTGGAGTCAGAGTTTGAGCTGAGGTAGTTCCATGCCAGAGCCCATGCTGTCACTGCTTCTACGTGACCTCTTCTTTTTCATTTTTTCCCCTTGGGTCTAAATATCCCCTCCTGTCAGTGATTACCCTACCACAGGATCTTCTTCACTTGTTCCCAGCCCTTCTGTCATCCGTGGTCACTGATATTGTCTGGCTTGAGGACTTCCTCCTCTGCCAGGTTGCTCACAGTGGTGACACATTCAGTAAGGTTGTGAATGAACAGTGTTGAACAGGAGAGAGCCAAGCACGCACCTCCCGTTATGTGTAAAATCAGGTCATTAGTCAGCTGCCTTAAAGCCCTCCATTCTCTGTCCACCTCACTGAGGGAGACTTTGTCAAATGCTTTGCTGGTTCGGAAGTGTAGTTTTCTTCTTCCATTGTCATCAGGGAAAGTATATTACATTTTAGAACAAGTTGTAGATATAATTTCCCCTAATTTATTACACATGGCTTAGCATACCCACTTTAACTGAGAGGAAGCCCAGGGTCTATTCAGGCTTTAAGGAGACAAACATCTTAGGAATTGTGATGACGTGCTAAACTGAGAAAGGACAATAAACAGCAAACTCTAGAAAACTAACAATTATTCTAAGCAGCTTTAGTAATTGGAATAATAACAGTATATTTGAATGCTTTCATGTGTTTTTCCTTTATTCTATTCATTGTAAACTCATAGGCAGTGTACTATACGCATATCTAGGAACATTTCTTCAAAATACATTCAAGGTGGAACTAGGAAAAGCACATCTGACTTGACTCAAAAGCTGACTATTCTCATATTATGGATGACGCTCATTCTTGGATTAAATCACTGCTTCTGCTCTATATCACTGTAACTACATTTCCATTTCAATTCCGAAAGAACAAAGAAGCATTAGTCAACCCTGGTAAAAATTCAAATGTCGTGTGAGCCAAATCAGGTTGAAATCAGCCAGCGGAACAAAAATATTTAATATTTTACAATGTTTTCATTGGACTTTGCAATTTGTAGGCACTCTGGAATTCAGAAAGAACAATGATTTGGTTGTTGGTCTCACTGATTATTTACCAGGTGTACCCTAGGCAAGGAAACGCATGTTGAGTAACATGGTTTCTGTTGTCTGGCCTTTTACATCACGTGACGTATTATAGAAGGGAAAGAGACAGAGAAAGAGCGAGGCATAGGGGAGAGAGTAAGGCTGTTGGATGAGCCACTCAGTCCTGCTCCATCATATATATACTGAGATCCCAATCATGCTTAGAACCAATAAGACTTTAGAATCTCTGGAAGGGAAGTAGATGCCACCAAATAATAGTGTAGATACTCTTCAGTATTCTAACGAGTACCTGATGTTTGGGCCATACATGGCTTAGAAAAAATGTTTTTCTTCACTGTAACTCTGATCGGCAGACAAATTGTTCTAAGGAAGCTTGTTTCAAATGTCTCTGAGGCATTAGTGTTAAAAGGTACCTTGTACAAAAACATTCAGATGTTAGTACTGGTATAAACAAACAGTTTTCTTTACTTCCTGGTTTCCCAAAGTCTTGAACATGCCAGAGTGCACTGAGAATCTGGCAAGGAAGGGTGGGGAGGAGGCATAGTACTCAAAGTTTTCTCAAACTTATTTGACCAGTGAATCCTTTTATTTCCCCCACAGAATGTCATTCGGATGTTAGTATTACATAGGCTACACCATTAAAAATGCTCTTTTGAAGGCTTGTTGGATAGTTGCAAGATTAAAATAAAATTATAGTGAGGCTACTTTAAATTGGGAGTTGAAAATAGGATTAGAAGCCACTCACATTAATAGTGACATAAGCTATTAATCCTTGCTGAATACTTTATAAATAATGCTGGAAACTCTGAATGTCAACCATGAGTTAGAGGGAGGCTCCTGGTGGCTTATAATTTCACTGTGATAGCATCCACTAATTACATTTTAAAAGTCTTTTTGCTTTCTAGAAAATCAAAGTTTCATTGATAGGCCATAAACCTTCTCTCCCGTTCTGGCCCTCTATGTATTTCATGTCCTCTGAAAACCTTTTTCGTTTCTATTGAGTTTTTTAAAGTAATGTGTCAGGTTCTAATGCTCCTGCTGGTTTAAGGAAAAATGCTCTCACTAATAAATTATAATGAATTGTCAGTCTCAACAGGCCTGTGACCTTCAGTCGGTGGGGGGTTTGGGGCTAAACTCCATTTCCCCCTCTTCTTTTTGGAGCCACTTTTCTTGTTCTAGCCTGTCCTCTTAATTTATGGGTGGGCTGCCCACAGGACAACTCACCTGCAAAAATAGTTCATGCTGTGGTGTTTATTATACTAAGTAGGTTTCATGCTGACTGAAAGTTTTTACAAGGGGATGGAGTTGCTGTCATGATCTTCCATCATCTGAGCAAGCTGGCACTCCAATTCTCTCATATTTCAGCATATTAAATTTAGTGGGGTGGGGTAGGATGGATGGGGGTGAGATGGGGCACAGTGTGTGAAGTATGCTTAAATGTCTTGTTCCAGAACCTCTGAGAGTCTGACTTTAATAAACTGTATCAATAAGACAGCAAAACAAAAAGGCATGAATTAGAAATAGAAAAAACGGTGCTCTACTAGCACAAGTCAATGAGAAATCTCTGCAGTCTGTGTGAAGGAATGCTAAGTTAAATAGCTTGAAGCTGGTTCTTTTGGTTTGCTGAATGAAATACTCACCGGATATATTTTCTTTGTTCTCTGGTTTTAAGGATTCCTGGCTTATTAAGTTAATATGTTCTCTTTATAGAGAATTTGAAAAAAATAAAATACAATCAAAAAAGAAAATCCTACCACCCTCTCTCAGGGGCAATTAGTCTTAACACTGTAGTTTTTTTTCCAGTGGGTCTTCCATGCATTTTTTCCATAGTTCTAACAATATTATATATATATATATATATATATGTATATATATATATATATAATTTTGTGCCCTTTTTTTTGCCTAACATTATATCATAAGTGTTTCTCATATGACTAGACACCATTTGCAAACATACATCATTTCCAGTGCTAAACAGTGTTTTACAGGATGCATGTACTGTTTAGTCATTCTCCTACAGTGGAATTTAATATAATGCTCAGTCACATGGGCTTTTATTCTTTTCTTTTCTTTCTTCCTCCTTCCCTCTCTCTCTCCCTTCCTTCCTTTCTCTCTCCCGATCTTTCTTTTTTTTTTTGCAACTACTCCAAAATCAAGTGCCCTCAGGGAACTCAGGACCTTTCCACTGCTGCCTCTTCTGCATACAGGACTTTTACCCCAGATCTGCAGAGGGGGGACCTGGAGGGAATGACTAATGGGAGTCATTCATTCATTCATTCATTCATTCATTCACTCACTGCTTGCCCTGATCCTCCTGGAACAAGGGCTTGTTCAACACTAAATCTATAGCGCCTCTAATGGGTTTGGGACACTGTAAGTGATCAGTAAATACTTATTGAATGAATTAATAATATCAAGCCTTTAGGTTATTACTTTTTGCCTTTTTTGTATGTGGCTTTTACTAATAATACTATGAGAAAATCTTTGTGCTAAAATTTTTATCTGCATTATGATTTTTCTCCTCGGAATCAATTACTAAAGTGAAAACTTCTAGGCAAAGGGCCTGGACATTTTCACATTCTTGACACCTGCCAATTGGCTTTTGTGATAGGTTGTACCATTTATATCAGCTGTGAAGGAGTGTGCTCTTCTAACCTTAACCTCAACCACAATTCTCATTCCAATCAGGGTTAGCTCATTTTAAAACTAAATCCAGCAAAAAATGGGATCATACAGTTTTAATTTAATGTTTTTGATAACTAAGTTGAAATCTTTTATTATTTGTGTTTCTTTCTTTGTTATTGTGTAAGTTCTTTACCCACTTATCCCCTGGGTGTCTTTATATTTTCTTATCAGTTTAAATGTTTTGTTTTGTTTTTCTGGTAAGCTAAAATATTAGTCTTTTGTCTATCATATTTATTTAAATTTTTAGTTTACTTTAACATTTAACAAGTCATTTGTAAGTCAAATTTATTGGTCTTTTTACTTTTTGTAATTTGTTCCATAATTTTCAATCCTAGAAAATCCTACCCTATTCCAAGATCAGATAGATATTCATCTTCTTATAACTTTTTATGTTTTCGTACTTCTTTTAAACTTCTAACTTGTTAATTTGTCTGAATTTATGTTTGTACATATTGTGAGGTGAGGATCTAATTAGAATTTTTTCCAAATAGCAAGTAACTGTCCTTTCCAACTAATTCCTGGTATCTTTTTTAATTTGAAACATTTTGAAAGTAATATAAAAAATTCAACTATTGTAATTGAAATTAAAAATTTTTAAATGTCTTCATAACTTTTAGAAAATATTTGATTTAGTCCTCCTAAGACATGAGCAAATTTATTTTGGTGTTTTACTGACTTCTGATTAGCATGCTGATAGCATGTCTTGAAACATTAGTAAAGGTCTTGCAAAATCTCTCAAAAGTAAACAAGTTTTAATATTAAAATTAAAAGAAAACACTTTGATAGAAGGAAAGATGCCAAAGTTAAAAAGCAAAACAGGATAGAAAGAAAATGTGGTAATGTATAATAAAAAGATTTAATATACAGAGTACATGAAGTACTTTTATGAATCAATAAAAGATCAAATAACTAGACGGAAAAATGGGCAAAAGTTAGAAATAAGCAATTCATAGAAAAAATAATGAAAATGACTAATGAATGAATGAATTATGCTCAGTCATGAATAATTTCAAAATTGCAATTTAACCAGAAATATATTTTACCTTCATCAATTTGGCAAAAATTTTAAAAGACTGATAGTACTCAGTACTTTCCATAAACTTTGTTAGATGTATAAACTGGGACAGTCATTTTTAGAAAACATTTTTACAATCTGTGTGAATTAAAAATGAATATATATTTCAACTTAACAATTTTATTTTATTTCCAGATTTTTTAAATTATAAAACTACTTAGACTTGTATTCAAAGAGGTCTTTTAAATATCTTTTAAAGGATGTTTAAAGGTTTGTTTATAACATTGAACTATTTGGTTACAACCTAAACTTCCATCAATGGAGAAGTGGCTAAACAAATATGGTATAACCATATTTCATATAATCATAATACATTTCATAATGTATTATGAAATGCTACTTAGTAATTTAATATGAACTCATTCACATTTACACTCGAGTCACAAAACAATGGGTCTAGATTCTCTATTTATCATCTATCTATCTATCTATCTATCTATCATCTATCTATTCAATCAATCAAAAGCATATAAAAAAATGGGGGAAAAGTCCAAAATGACAGATACCATAGTAATAACAGTAGTTATCTGACCAGAGGAGAATGGTGGTGAAGTGAAGGCAAAGGCAGATTTCTACTTATTTCTTTCATTTTCAAATGTGGATTTTAGATAAGAGTGGCATTTACTTATTTGTTTAGGTATGCATATATTGGGTTGATTTTCAATTTTGGCTTTTATAAACCAATGTTGCAATAAAAAGCCTTGAAAATACATTGGTTTGTTCAAACATTCATTTATACAAGTATTTTACATTAAAAAGAAATCAAATTATATCCAAGTATTGGAGAAAAAAAAATCAATTGTGAATGTCAAGAACACATGCTATAGCCTTCTCGCCTACACTGAACCCATAAAAATGGTAGTAAATAAAAAAGACATGAAAAAATATGAATGACTATATAATTGAATGAAGGATCTGTAGCAACATTAGGAAATCAGAAGACTAATGGTGTGTGATATTTTCTCTGACACCAAATGCATGCTGTGTTTCCATACTAACAATAAGCAGTTCTCCGACACCAGCTGAGTTTCCAGCAATTCAACTAAATTCTGACATTAATTAATGAGAGTTAGCACAGACTCCACAGGTTAAGGTCTCAGTCTCATACAACTGTCTTTACTTCAGACACAAGTGTAAACATGGTGCCCAAATTACCCATACTACTGCCCAGCTGACTACAAACTTGGCGGAGGGGGGGAGGGGAGGGGTTCCCACAACCCCATCCTCAGATAATTCCCTAGAACCACTCACAGAACTCAGAAAAACACTTTGCTTACAGTTTGGTTTTTTATAAATGATACAACTCAGGTACAATCAAATGTAAGATAGTTAAACCCAATAAATTAATTTTTGAATTATTTTTTCACTCATTTGAAAATATTAACATCATTTCAAATACCTAGAAACAAACCTGTCCCTGCATTTAAGGTAATTATTTTTTACTATATGCGTGTAGGTTGCCAAAAATTGTCTGTTTTTTTTGTTTTGTCTTGTTTTCATGCAGAATTTAAGCAATGCACTAAAGTTGTGAGACATTCTTTTTCTCCTAATTGTGGAGCTTCTCAGTGTATTAGCGAGTTGAAAGGAAATTTTGAAATTTTATTTTAAAGTATTGAAAAATTATTTTGAATATGATCGCATGGAACAATGTTTCCACCATAGATACAAAGGTTTGACTGCTCTTATCATGTTAATATTTGTTTACTGTATTTTGTTTAGGACAATATAACTAATAAATGAATATTCTATCTCTGGTTGGACATTTTTACATTGGGCACAGGCTGTGTCTGTGAATCACACATATAATTGATCTTGTAAAGATCAGATGTTATTGATGCAGAATAGTCTACAAATAAGATACAGGTAACTTTTTACTGTAAAATGCTGTTGCTTTGAATTTTCTCCCTCAGTTTTAATATTGTGTATTAATAAAATAGTTCACCAGAAACATATTGTACATCAGCTTTATATAGCAACATAAGCAAAATTACAACTATGCTTGACATCTACACATTTTGTAATTTATAGTTAGTGTTCTAAACCCTGAGACAATACAGAAAATATCCCTGAGAAGGGCATTTCCAACCAAGTTAACTTATTCAAATTAAGGTAACCCCTTTTCCTATTTCCCTTTAGGTTGGCTGGGTTTGTATTTACAAACAAGATATGAGGGGCATTACCAGAGTCCTAATGTCTCAACTTTCCAGATGGAAAATGTGTTTTCTTTCCGCTGGGACGAGGGTCCTCAGGGTTCAGTGATTGGTTTGACCCTAAGTTTGATTTCATCTGAATCTCATGGCTAGTATTGGTTTGATTACTGATATAATACCACAGAGAATCGTTTCCACTAACTGTCCTGCTTATCTTCCTCAGATTAAAGTATCTGAGTAGTGAAAAATCTGTAGAGAATGCAAGAATTTTAATAAGAACTCTAGAGTTTTGTATCTAATTATCTACTCAGCATCGTCCCTTGGTATTGTAGATTTAACATGTCCAAAAAAGACCTTCTGAATCTCCACCCACTCAACGTCACATACAACATTTTGACATTTGTCAAAAACTGAAAACTTGTACTCTCCCTACGCTTCCTCAGCTTTGTGACATCTTCAGCCACTTAATCCTCAATCCCAAATTCGAATAAACATCTCTGATTCCTCTTTTGTTCATCATTCATATCCAATCCATTAGCAAGTTAATTGATTCTTGTCTGAACTATTTCACAATGCAGCCTTTGTCTACTCCTCTGACTTTACATCATATGACTCCTCCTTCTGCCTTATACCCCAGCCACACTCACCTTTGGTCTGTTCCTGAAATTTGGTTAGCTCCTTCTTGCCTTACGGACCTTGTAGCACTCTTTCCTTGGCCTGGAATGATTATCATATCATCACCAGTTGGATCCTTCTTGCCATTCAGATCTCAGCTTAAATTTCACCTCCTCAGAGGACTTTCCTAGCCATGCAATCTAAAATAGCTGGTCCAGTCACTAAATATTCTGTTTTGTTTTTCTCTTAAGAGAATACCTGACAGATACTATCTTGCCTGTTGTCTGTGAGTTTCAAAAGAAAGATATGTAATTTTGTTCAATACAGTATAGCCCATGCCCAGAAGAGGGCCTGGTCCATAGCAGGTGTTCAGTAAATGAGTGCATGATGACAATTCTGGAATCAGTGGGCCTAGTGAATCACGGCTTGTCATGTATACTTAACAACCTACTGAAGCCTGCCTGCTTTCTCCCCTAATGACTCCTTTGTCATCAGGTTTCTCTCTTCTTTTCTCTATCTTTCTTACTCCTTCTGCATTTCACTTTTCTCTTTAGGCAGCTTCTTTCCTTCTCTAGGCTTTTTCTTCACTATCACTTCCCTCCTTACTCTTTGCCCCAAACTGGACATAAAATGGGCCTGGGAAATCTTTTTAAAAAAATATTTGTTTTACTAGTTGAATAAATCTTTAGTTACGCTGGCCTTAATTTAAAAAGCAGATGCGCTGGATATTTTATATTTTTCTTTTAGAAAAATATAGATAAATTAGTTTTTAAAAATTATTTCTGTGTGTCAGGGACCCTAGAGAGGTAACGGGAAATCTTCCTTACTCTGCACCTGTTTCAATGGTTCAAAGACTTTTGGACATTTGAAATCTGGAGCTTAACAGAAAGAGTCATTCCCAGAGAAGGAGAGAGAAACTTGATGTTCACTGAATCTAGAAATCAAGAAAAAGGACATAGGGTCCTCTTCCTGGGATTGACTGCCTGAAATGCAAGGGTGAAACGCTGGAAAACACTCAGGAATCACCTACAGGGAAGAGAACTGTGCCTCCAATGACTCAAACCACAGATTGTCACATCCCCATGATCAAATGCCAAACACCTCAAGGGCAATGAAGGTGCCTTGGTTTTACCACACTACAGATGATTCTTCTAGTTTGAAAGTAGAGTGTTGCTAATGATCATACCAGGAAAAATGTATAACCTGGGTTGCTTTTTCTGCTTATAGAGTTCTGAAGAAATAGTGGCTCTGGAGATGAGAAGCTACTTAATGAGAATATGGTTTTAGGGTTCAAGAGTTAGTTCAAGAAAACAAAGAATTAAAATAACAGTAGATTGTTATGAAATCAGGGGAAAGTAGTTACATCTGATATGTATGTTTGTATTTGTGTGTGTGTGTGTGTGTGTGAGAGAGAGAGAGATGGAAAGAGAGAGAGAGGGAGAGAGAGAGAGAGAGAGAGAGAGAGAGAGACAGAGAGAGACAGAGAGAGGGAGAGAGACACACACACTAGAGAAAGGGCAACCATCAAATTAAACCAAATGATTTCTTTGGTTATAGTCTCAAAATATAACAACAATAGTATTAGAATATGATAAGAACATCAAACTCAATTTTGTTTTCTTGTATTTGTTAAGTGGGTAAGAGGGCTTGAAAACTATTTAACATTCGTTGTATTCTCAAATTCCTCATTAAAATGTGAAATGTTGGGCTGGCCGATTGGCGCGTTGGTTAAGAACTGGCTTGGGATGCCAGAGGGCCCTGGTTCAGATCCTACATATGAGGGCCAGTGACACTGCCCTCCACAGCTAAGATGCTGAACAACAGCTCAACCTGGAGATGGGCTGCAGTGAGTCGCCGGCGATGGTGTAGGCTGCAGCCCCTGCTGCAGTGGGTTGCCATGGGCTACCGTGTGTAGCCAGCAGCCGTCGTGAGCGGCCGTCCAGAAGCCGGTGACTGTTCTGCCTCGCCCAGGAAGAGCACAATGATGGTGCCAACTTGGTCCATTGAAGCGACGTCCTCCACAACTAGACTGAAGAACATAAGGACAGAACCTTGTCTGTTCCCCTTCCCCCAATTCCCCAATAAAATCTTTAAAAAAAAAAAAGTGAAATGTTTAGGAATATTAAAAGTGACTAAGCAGATTACCAAAGATAATATTAAGCCCTGCCTTGAAACTGCTAAAACAAATCAATTTTGATTAATGAAGAAAATATTTCAGTTAAAGGGGAGGCTTTATTATGAATGCTGATAGCTATCCACTTTTGATGCAGATGTGAATTCTGAGATGTTTTGGCAATTTAAAAAAAATTATGACATGTAATAACTGAGGAAAGTTTATTTATCTGAGAAGGAAGAAAGAAAATTCCTCAAGTGGTTTCCATTCTTTCATGCCAATCAAGATATTCACATTTGAACAGCACGGGTCTTGGGAGGAGAGAGGAAAGAAGGAGAAAAGACAAGGGGAAAAAAAATAGGAAAGAAAATATTTTAAAATGTGGGTGATGCACCAAGGATAAAATCATGAGACTATGTTTGCTTCCACCCAGACTGTCACAAATCTGAAAAGCAAGATTGAGGCCCCATTAAGAATTTGGCTCAAGACGTAATGTTATCTAACACTTACAGACGACATGTAACATATAGGTTGTGGCTGTGCAGCTGTAAAGACACCTGCCAGTGCCCTCCAACTCCTCAGATTTCTTGCTTCTGCATTATTGAAAGATCCAATCTGATTTCCATGAAGGTAATTCTCCCTGTGGATTTAGGATCCAGTAACAGCAAATGTGTTGTTTGGGTCCCATGTGTCTTCATTTGAATGTTTCTGTTTTTGATAGAGGAGTAATATCTCACATAGATATTTGAAGCGTAAAGCCATTTACAATCACTCCGAACAGTCTGTGTAATTCATCACCCTCTTCATTTCTGGTTATTAGATGATCAGAATACAATGTGCTTTTAAATTGAGAGGATCTGTGATGTATCCTTCATGAAAGTGGCTTTCCTTCAGAGCAAGGGAATTCTCTCTACTGTTCCTGACTTAGCCATGGAGGGAGAGGTCACAGTTGCTGGAAGTCCCCAGATATGACCCAACTGACCCCAGACATAACCCCAGGGAGCTGGCAAGTAACAGAAATGTGAGGAGCAGGTAAAACAATACGGAGTGGCACACACTGTGGCCAGCTGGAGTCAAAAAGGGAAAGCCAATACTGGCACCATCTGATCTGTTACCAAGTTGTAATGGTAGCCCACTGTTCGCAGATCTTCCCATTTTTTTCTGGAAAGCCTACAATTTTTATATATTTTCATGTAAAATCTCTGAAGTTTAGAATGGTGGTAGCTAAATCAAATTTTTAAAAAACGCCATGCATGACGAACAAACCACACCTGTAGTTCACAGTCATTTGGGAAGCTTCCCATTTCAGGCTTCTGACATTGATAGTAGATTTAAAGAAGATCACGTCTTCACACAATTACAATTGGAACCTGTGCTGGCTACTCTTCATACAACCTTGTGCATAAAATATCTCCTCTTCTTTGAGGAATTAGTGTGTGTTGTTTGCACCACTAGAGAACAAGTGCCTTTGAAGAGAATTGGGTTGTCTTCACCTATGTATCCCTTGAGTACACACCCCAAAGTGTATGTGAGGTACATACACATGTTTGTTCAATGAAAGAACAACAGATTTCACAAGATTGTCATCCACTGGTTCTGTTTTAAACATTTCAGTTTACAATATTATAGCCAAAACAAGGTAAACTGAGTGTAAATATCAGTTTTTGTGAGAGAGTTATTCCATTAAGATTGTGCCAATGAATTACTTTCTTTCCTTTTTTTTCTTTAATTTTATTGGGGAAGAGTCATGGTCATTGGTTACACATTGCTTTCATGCTACCATGGCATAGTTGACTCTTTTTGGGAGGGCACAGCTCACAGTGGCCCATGTGGGATTGAACCGGCAACCTTGGTTTTATCAGCACCATGCTTTAACCAACTGAGCTAACCGGTCACCCAGCCAATGAGTTTCTTAATAAAACACTCTTACTCTGATTTAAATCAGTAAATCAGAACTGGTTTTCTACCACTGGTACCCAAACAGAATATGGTTACATTTTGGTAATCTAAATAAATGGCTAAAGGATATAGGGTTCAGCATCATGTGAAGCCCCTGTCTGTGTTTAGCCATTTATAAATTTTCACACGTATTATTATCTTATTTTCTACAGCTACTATGTGATATGGAGCTAGTGAGATTATTTGCAAAAATTTTTTTTATTTATAACACTAGGTTCCATATTATGCCTAGTTGATGAAATTATGTATTCAGGCACTTAGTAAAATTCTTAGCAAATAAATTAAAGATCAAAAGGTTAAAAAATACCCTGTATACTATTAAAAAACCAGAATAGAATATTTAAAAATTTTAGAGTGGGGAGGATCTTTCTCAGTGAGAAGTGAGACCCAGAAATCATAAAAGGAAAGATTGTCAGTTTTGATTACTCAAAAATTAAAAACATCTTTGTAAGAAAGTTACCAATAAATATACCTGACAAGAACAATCATGAGAAAATATTATCTGTCTCTCCATCTATCTTTCTTTCTAACTATATCTATCATTCATATATCTATATATCTTTATATTTATGCATCCATCTGTCTCTGTCTATCTATCATCTATACATCTATACCTAATCTATATTTTAGGATATTAAAAGAAATAATAAACTAATTGTGGCTTGCAATCAATAAGAAAGAATTAAGCCACTCAGATAATAGGAAAAGAGATGGATTGGCAATTCCCTGAATAAGAATAAATAAGCTACAAATAATTGGACAGATGTTTAATCATAAAAGTGATTATACAAATTAAAATGATAATGCAATTTTATTTTACTTATCAAATTGAGAAAAGTGAAAAATCTTGATGATACTGTGTTGGCAATATTTATGCAAACAGGCATTTGTACACTGTTTCAAGGAATATAACTTGGTACAAACATTTTACATGGCAATTTAAGAGTGCCTCTCAAAATAACCACACCTACCCTTTGATCTAAAATTGTAGATTTAGAAATTTGTCATGCAGTATGAGGCCTGTAAGCATTCAGAGAAGTCCATACATGGATGCAGCATTCTTTGTAATAGAAAAGCATTAAACAACCTGCATGTCTGTCAGTAGCAGATTGTTTAGGTACATTATAATTCTGCTGTTGTCAAATAACGTAGATCTATTTACATTTACCAACACTAAGAGATGTCTACAACATTGTGAATGAAGACCCTCAAGGTAGAGTACAAAAATGTTCTATTTTTGTAAAATTATAAAATATGTCTTTATATACATAAATTGAAAAGACTTCAAAAAGGATAGAAAACATTCAGGAAAAAAAACCATCAAAACAGTGGTAAACTCTAGAAAATGAGATTGGGGAGGAGGAATATTTAATCTTATACTCTTCTATAATTCTTTTTTTAATTAAATTTATTGGGGTGATAATGATTAGTAAAATTACATAGGTTTCAAGTGTACAATTCTGTAATATATCATCTATATATCACATTGTATGCTCACCAACCAGAGTCATTTCTCCTTCCATCACCATGTATTTGATCCCCTTTACCCTCTTCTACCACCCTTCTCTCCCCTTACCCTCTGATAACTACTAAACTGTTGTCTGTGTCTGTGAGTTTTTGTTTCTTAATTTGTTTGTCATGTTTCTCTGTTGCTTTCAGTTTTATATCCCACATATATGAGTGGAGTCATGTGGTTCTCAACTTTTCTTGTCTGATTTATTTTGCTTAGCATAATAATCTCAAGATCGTTCTGTGTTGTCACAAATGGCAGTATTTCATCTTTTCTTATGGCAGAGTAGTATTCCATTGTGATATATATTTTTAACAATTAATACTCTGCTTTTTCATTGAATACTCCTAATGAAAATGTTATTTTATAAAACTGACCCTTAATATGTAAACTTTCTCCATTATGACTTTCATGTCACAGACATGCAGTTGTTTTTTTTTCATTAAAGGGTAAAAAATTTAAGAGCTCCATATGAGGATAATTTGTTCAATAGATGCCTCATCTGAAAGGATTTGCTTAATGGAGTTGATGTAAAACATATAGTAATGTCTGAATGCCAGCAGCGTCCCCACCTGAGTTAGGTAGAGGACTCTGGCCCAAGATGTGGTCAGTGCCCTGTGTCTGAGATTTGAGAGCTAGTTTGATCATACAGGATACAGCTAAAGCATTACAGAATATGGTTCACTGAATTCATCTCTACTGAGGATTAAATTATTAATCCTCAAGCCTCACTGTATACAATTAAGGCCAGATGAGCTCTGAGTCATGTATATTAACATTGAAATGTGTTGTAAAGGACACTAAACACTATTGTGGCAGGAGTTCCCTGGTTTGTCAACAAAACTTTGAGGTATTGGTATTATGTTTTGCCCATTTTACAAATGAGAAAATTGTATGCTACCTAAGGCTATGAAAGCAGTAATTAATAGAGTCAGGGTTTGAACCTAATATTTTAGAGAAACAATGTGGTACAGCAGAAATGGCCTAGGCTTCCAGGAAAAAAAAATAAATAATGAGAAATCTGCTTGATGATAACACAATCAACTATGTAACTAAGGAAGTGGCTATCATGGGTTAGAAGATCAGGTAACAAAATGTTGCTATATTAGTACCTCTTCATTCTGTAAGTGTGAACTGGTCAGGTAATAAACACTGTGCTTTATGGATAATCCCAAGAATAACAAACTTAATGCAGCAGTAGAATTTGCTGACTTTCATGCCACAGACATGCAGTTGTTTTGTACTCTGCCATTAAGACAGTCCTAACCCAGGAACATATGCAGAAATGATAAATTTGTGAGTGTGTCTGGTAAAAGAGCTGAAACAGATGTGCAGAGCGAGGGACATCAAAGTTAAAACAATTACCAACTCGCAGATACAAGCTTAGCATTTAAAAAGACCTGGGCATTTTTTATAACATACCAGTACATCAGAGGTGGCATATTCAGATATGAAACACATGTAAATCATTAAAACAAAACATAACAAAAATGAGTGGCCATTTGTTGCTCTAAGAGATACTGCTACTCTGCTGTAAATTTCATGGAATCATCCACAAATCACATGTGAGAACAGCCTCTTTTCTCTTCTACCTTCCACTACCCTTTCTCAGCAGCCTCTTTAATATGGATACATTTACCACTGCTGCCTTGGCAAGGTTGAGACGTGGGGCCAAGTAATGTTGGCATGGGGGAAACAGTGAGTAAAGGATGTGGAAATAGCCAGGTAGAGGGATAGACGTGGCTGGATGCAGAGCTGGGGTCTTCTCTGGTCAGTAGAATTGAAGTCATCATCATGTAGATGTTTCATGCAGATGCTGAGGGTTACACATGGTTTAAAAAGAACAGCCATTCAGTGTGCTTTTTTGCTTATGCCACACCGAAAGGAATTTGAAAGGATTTTTCTATAAAGTAATTATTATGTTTTATTTTGTTTATTATATTAGGTAGGATCCAAATTTAATAACTTAATAAGTAAATGAACCTCGCATTTTGGACTTTATGTGTAGGTATTTTATATTGAGTAGAAATGGGCCAAAACAATTTCTAAACACAGATTTCATTTTCACTACTGTGGCTTCATTGTCTTATCTTGAAAACATCAATAACTAAAAAAACTTGCACCTGTGGATCTTTCAAAGGGTGCTTTGCCTAAAAAAAAAAAAAGGTCTTTATTTGGTATTTTGGTAGTTTTAAATTCTAGTGTTCTTCTTGTTTAACAGTCATTAAGAAAATGTAAACCACTGGTCTGTATTTCTGACAAATTATAAATTGACTAGATTGAAAAATAGCATTACAATGAATTAATGGCTGATGACTGTTCAATATCATATCTAAAGACTGCTTTTTCATTGTGCGCCTTTAGCAAAAATGCTGTTTTCTAAAAATGACACCTCTGCATGCAAACTCATACTTCATTATGACTTCATGTCATAGTCACACAGTTTACTGGTTCAAGAAACAAACAAACAAAAAAAGGTGTTGCTATGTGCTGTGCGACTGGAATGGGATTAAATTATTAAACATAAGTTGCCAAAGAAATAATAGTGAAGCTGAATAGTTTTGTGGATTTTTTGGTGAACCTGTGTGTTCTTTAGTGTTTAGTTGTAATTACAGGAATTCTCCAAAATGGATGATTGCAGTTTTGAGCTGTTGCCTCCAAGAATAGAGAAGATGTTGCAAGGGGAATAAATAACACTTGACTCTCATTTCTAAAAATATATATAAATATAATTTAGTATGTATACTTAGAAATGGTTCCTTTAGTTCCTAGGATTCTGGGAGTATGTATGAAAGTGTTTTTGTTGGCCATATGTCCTAAAACCACAGCAGCAGAGTTTCTTGACCTGAATGGTTATGTGTTGGACTGAAGTGATCGCTAGTTTGCCAATTACACTTATCTTGCCAGTGCCGTCTTACTGTGACAAATTCCAAGTGTGAATCATCCATGTGAGAATAGACCAGCATACTGTAGCAGTGCTCTCTAATTTCCCCTTTTATGTGTGCCTTACAATTAAGCCAACATATTTAATACATTGATTAAAAGGGATACAGGATTGTTTTTGAGATAAGGAATAAATAAAAGAGTGAAGTTAGAATCTCTACCCCCACCCACAGTTGTCCTGAACTTGAAATATTTTGTTCAAAGCAGGCTGTGTAGAGTCCTGAGGGACCAACCCAGGATACAAATTTAGCATGCACTTTAAACTTCGGTTGTTCTATCTTTCAAGCTGAATTTAAATCTCATTAATTTTTAGTGAAAGCACAATAGTTAAATATCTTGCAGATGTAGCTTGTGTATTTAAAATTCCTTAGAAGGTTTCCATTTAGGGTTTTTACTACATTGGTTTGATCTACTGTGCATGCCATTATGGCATGTGCATTTCTCTCAGGATGTGCAATTTGATTTCATACTGTGGAAAAATGCAGAGCGTAAAATATTAGCATGAACAGTGTCAAGTGTCGATGCTAATTCTTTTATTACTGTGACATTATTTAAGGACAGTAATCATTCAACTATTTTAAGTGATAGATATTAGAGATTGAAAAACAGCTTTGTCAACCCAATAAACTTTAATTAAAAAAAAAACAGCTTTGTGATCAGACATGTCCTTGGACAGGAGAAAGTTCTAGAAAAATCCTAGAAAGATGATGACTATACATCTAATCATAGATTTCTCCTCCTTGTACAAGATTACAGAGGATATAGCTGTTGATGTGAGTGAATAAAATCAGAATGTAACATTTAAAAATTGTTGCATGTGTGTTACAAAACAAATGTGCTCATTTGGGTGATCACAGGCTAAAGGCATGTATTTCCAAAGAAGCATACCTTCATGCCTTAGCAGAACTATATTTTAGCACAAATGATGATAGTTGGCAAGATGACCAAAAAAAAATCACCAATATTAGATTTGGGGACTTTTAAGGAATTATAGTTGAAGTTTTCTGTTAAAATAAAAATTAGTTAAAAGAAAAAATTCTGATTTACATTATTTTAGAAACTGTGTTAAGTATAAAGGAGATAGAGAAAATTTGGTTTGAACAGGAGAATATTCCAAAGGACTGGTTCTCTTGGATTCAAATTTCTTATCCTCACTTTAGGAATAGAACCACTATTCTCTTCTCCAAGTACTTTGTGGAGAAACTATAATACATTCAATGGAGGGGTGCAATAGTAATATTTTGCTTTATTATTATGCTTTCACAGTTGTCAGAATACTGTTACCTCTACTATTAGTATTCCTAAGATACATTCAGGATAAAAGTATTTATCACACTGTAAAGTTCTAGAAATGCCAAGTCACTCATTTAGCAAATGCTTTTTGAGTATAAAAATGAAATGCATATAAAAGGGTTAGATGGGTTAGATGTTGGAAGAAAACACTTCATGTTAGTAGAGAAAGGTAAATTATGATATAACTTTACAACGGGGTCATGTACACAGGGTAGCAGGACAACTAACCTGCTTGGGAGAGTGGGGAAGTTGGTGCATGCATACAGACTTCAAGAAGGTGGCTGATAGTGAACGGAGACCTGAAGGACAAGGAAGCATTGGTCAGTATGCAGCGTAGGGGATGGAGGCTAGACAGGGATGCCAAAGGGCAGAGCTGTGAGCAAAAATAGCATGCTGAGGACTACACATAGGCCATCATGGCTGAGAGCACAGACTTTGATGTGGAGGGGGACTATGGTTGAAGCTGGGATCAAAAAATGCAAACTCTTGTATGCTTTGCCAGATCAGATTAAATCCTGTAGGTGAAAGAGAGCAGTGAATTTTGAGGATGGCAGTAACATGTCCAGATTTTAATGTTTCATTCTGGCACCTGTTTGGAGAATGGATGGAAGGGAAACATCTTGAATAATTCTTGGGTTCTGTGTTGGGTTGATTCTGGTGCCATTCCCTGAATTTGGGAGTTCAGGAGGGGAGTTCAGAAGGGTGGGGATAGGGAGTGTAAGAGAGACAGAGGGGTCTATTTGAAGGTGCTGAAATTGGCAGGAGTAAGAAAGGTCGGGTTTCTAATAAGATATCATATGTAGTGGTCAGGCAGGATGTAGTATGGAACTAGACTGAAATGCTAATGAATATAAATGGGCTAGTCATGAAAATCACCTTAACTAGAGCAGTTGTAGGCCACCATGGCATCTCAGTCGTTTTGAGCATGGGATCCAAACCATGAGAGGAGAGAGGCAGTAAGGTGTGTGTGTTGAGACTCTGGAGCTAGATTGCCTGAATTTAGGTCCTGACTCTCCTATTTAACAGCTCTATGACCTTGGGCAGATTAGTTTCTGTGCCTCAGTTTCTTGCACTGTGAAATGTGGGTAAGAATAGCACAGATGCTCCTCGACTTATGATGGGGTTAAATCCTGATAAACCCATCATAAATTAAAAACATCATAGGTTAAAATGTATTTAATATACCTAGCCTACCGAACATCATAGCTTACCCTAGCCTACTTTTAACATGCACAGAACATCTACATTAGCCTACAGTTGGGCAAATGCACTGTGCAATATCAGTTGTTTACCCTTGTGATTGCATGGCTGACTGGGAGCTGCCACTGTCCAGCATCACCAAAGAGTATTGTGTCGCATATCACTAGCCACAGAAAAGATCAAAATTCAAAATTCTATGTACAGTTTCTGCCGAATTGTATTGCTTTCACACCATAGTATAATCAAAGACTCTTAAACCAAAGCATCATAAGTTGGTAACTGCCTGTATTGACCTCAAAGGGTTATTTTGAGGGTTAAATGAGTTTGTAAACCTTTCATATTTTATTCATATGTAAAGTATTTGGGACATACAAGTGTAAGCGTTACTATTTTCATTATTATTAATTATCTTTATTGTTCCTCTCCCAAGCCCTCACATTGGAATGGCTCCATGGTCAACTGGGTTGCAGTGTGGTGGTTCTGAGGGATCTGATAAGTAATGGTCAGCCATGGTGGTAGAGGTCTCAGTAGAAAGTAGACTATTCAATTTCTCAACTCAAAGCTCTTTCATGTATTTTTGAGAATTTGAGCTAGCAGCCAGGTCAGCTTGAGGGAACCTTTTAGGAGGCTTTGGGAATTTAGAATCAACTTGGTGGAACCCTTCTAATTTGAAGGACGGAAGTTGTCTCACAGAATTGGCTGGAGAGAAAATGGGGGAGATGAGGGTGACATGGAGACTAGTGACTATTCCATTAGACACTAATGACAGCTCAGTGAATGGTGGTACTTTGGACCCATTATAATCCTGTGGTGAGAAAGGGCCAGGCCTTTGGGTGTCCAGGATGTCCTACCTTGATGACCCACCATTTTAGGCACCCTTTGTGGGAATCTGAATTAAACTCATGATTTACTATTTTGCTTATTCAGATTTCACCTACCCTTTAAGATTTTTTTTCATTCAAACCTTGCTTTCTCTAGAAGTCCTTCCTTGGGTATCCTAAACTAAAATAATATCTCTCTTCTAGCAAATATTATAATTGTACAAAATATTGTAAAAATGAATGGAAAAAACCTAACACTTATTAAAAGCTTGCTATGTATCGGGCACAATTTAAGTAGTTTATATATATAATCTCATCTAATTCAGACCAGTCTTAATAATAATCATCTACAAGGTGTGATCAAAACACAGTGAATACTGCTGCCCAGTGCCATCCAGCAGAAAGGCAGGGATCTTCAATAGGGGAAGTGTTGCGTTGAGCCTTAGTAACCGTGTGTGACAAGTTTCAATTTGTTTGGTGTAGTCAGTGAGGTGTGAGCTATGGTTGAGAGAAAATATGTTTTAAAGTGTGCCAGCCTGAGAAATGGGCAAATGATTTCATCCTCCATCATGACAACGCTTGGTGTCACACATTGCTTCTGGTACAGCAATTTCTGTCAAAGAAAAACGTTATGGTGTGTCCTCATCCACCTTATTCACTGGATCTGGCACCTTGTGACTTCTGGCTCTTCCCCAAAGTCAAAGCTACCATGAAAGGTAAACATTTTGAATTGATTCAGGATATCGAGGGAGCTGTGACAGCACAACTAAAGACACACCAGAAAGAGAACTTCCAGAACTGCTTCAGAAAGTGGCAAGAACGATGGGATAAGTGTGTTCAAAGCGACGGAAAGTATTTAGATGGGGGATTAATTTTACTGTAAATTCTTTTTTATTTAAACATTCACCATATTTTCTGATCACACCTCATATTGCTTGCAATTTTTTTATTGCCATCATCAGTAATTTCTTTTACAGTTTATATCTTATTTATTTCATAAATATTATACTTTTTATTTATATACTTTCCCTGAGCTCATTTCTAGAGTATAATGATCAGAAAGCAGTAAGCTCATGCTATCTCTTTCAGAACTTAGTGGACTGTGATGCTTATTGATTTCATCTAGTAGGAATAGGGCTGCTGTGTTGTACAACTCCAGACAGTATCCATTCAACTGGTGGTCTATGTGAATGGTGCTCCCTGCAGTTGTGCAATGCACAGATAGGGTGGCCATTCACACTAGCCTTGGATAGGATGCAGTCAGATCTATTATTGAACTGAAAAGCAGCCTTACCCAAGGACTGGTGTGTTGTTTATCTATAGGTCTGTTTCCCTCTGGTACACTCAGCTCTTGGCAAGCAGGGCCCAGGTGATTTTGGTGCTGCGGTATTTTGTATAGCACTTAACACAAGGCTTTGCAGAAATAATATCTGCAAATGAGAATAGGAGGCTGAGGCAAGGTGGTTTGGCCACTTCATCTGTACCCTTCCTTTCTTCTGCCCTTAATCGTAGAATAAAGGGCTTCCTATACTACAGTGTGAAAGAAATAACACTAACCACATTTTAGAGACAGTGACTATAAAATAAACTTCATGGACATTACCACTCATCTGTCCCTCACATATTACAGCTAAAGCCAGACAGGCCAGAGAGATTAAATGATTTGCTCAAGGCTGCACAGCTCACTGGCAGTGAAGCTTGGCCTAGCTCATAGGTCTCTGAGTCCCAGTCCAGTGCTTTTCCCATTAAACACTTTCAGAAAGAATGCTATGGAATGATTTCTTTTAAAGGAAAGGAAATTCGTATTGGAATTTACAGATCGTTTCCAAATAAGTAGATTTTTAAATTTCTGAAAGTAACCTATTGTCTATTTAACAAAAGCCCTCCTAACTCTTATGCTCTCCTAACATCTACGGAATCATGTGTCTCTGTCTAGGTATCTATGTATTTACATCCGGATATATATATATATATATATATTTTTTCCAGCCTTTATATTTCTGATCAAAAGTTACCCTTACACATAATGCTGAACTAATTTAGAACATTTGCCTTGTTGAAACAAAAGCAGTTCGTTTCATTCACATCAATAACATATAATTGTATGTACAGTGAGCCGCGCTTACCCGGGCTAATGAATATTTAAGCAGCGGTGAGAGAAAGACGCCCCTGGAATGATCAGGAGGTCCCTTTCTGATTTAGCATTGCACCCGGGAGTGAGGCAGGGACAACACAGCCTTCTCTTCCCAGTTCGATAGCGGGGCCCCGTGGCTCCGCCCACCCTGACGCAGAGGCCCGCCTGACTGATTTGGGGGCTCTGGCAAAAAGCCTGAGCTCATTGATTACAGATCGCTGTTAATAAAGAGCATTTGTAATACAGCAGTGGCGAGGCTGTCTCCGCACGCCGGTTCATGATGGCCCTTCAGGCTCCACAATTAAGTCGTCCAGCAGGCATGCCCCCTGTTGCAGCTGCTCTGTCAATCTCATTTTGAAGCACAAATGATCTTAGACCCAGTGTTTGACATGGGGTTTTAACACCAAAGAAGGCAATTCTGCAACTTCAAATGAGCCTAATTGGCTGAGCGCTCGGGCGTTCACTCAAGCTGCTTCAGTCCATCAGAGAGAGAGATTTCCCGCTAATTGAACTGCTCAGAAGGAAAAGGACCGCGAGGAATCACAAGGTGCCAAACCAGTGGAGAGGGTGGCACATATATATTTTTTTCATGATTGCAAACTTAAAGATACATTCCTCCTCCTTAATCAGCCACCTGTCAACGTAGAAAAGGTAGTTATGGCTGCAGATGCTCACCAGAGTTGTGATCTAAAATTGAGTTGTTGCTGGTAGGAGTATAAGTGTACATGTGTTGCTGATAAAAAACATTTCCAAACATTTGGTCTGTGCAGCATTTGTCTGCACCATTCTGAGGGTTTCCTGAAATAAAAACATGCAAATCCAGGCTATGTGGAATGGACTGAGGAAACTAATTGGAGGTGCCTCAATGGGAGTGAGTGTGCATTCATCCATCTCCTGCCTGTGCGGGGTTCTTCCTCTGTTAAATGGGGATCATGGAAGAAAAGATGTGATGTCTATATCTGTATCTGTATTCATATCCTTACCTATCCAGCCGATTAACCCACAGCCATCTCCACATTTATATCTATATACCTGATATTCCTTATGAGACCCAGAAAAAATAACATTCGATGTATAATAAAAATCTATATAGCATTTTTTTAAAAAAGTATTAACTGGGAAATTGATATAGTACTATATCAGGCAGGATCTCGGAACTAAAGGAATTGATCAGATGTGAGTTTTTCTAGGGCAAAGCAGTGCTTAAAAATTAGTACTTAATAACCCTTTTTGGTGTCGAATTCGCCACACATGTAGATCTAATTTACACAAATGTGGTTTTACATGGCATGGCGGTTGAAACATAATTAGAGAAAAGGATAAAGAAGTGAGAAGAAGAGACATAAAAAGATTTAGGACTGGCTCAATTTTGTTTAGATATTTTATTTCGGATATGGAGAGGATCTAGAAAACATTCCACTATATATTGTAGGAAATGCAGGCAGTGAGTGAAATACTCTTGGCATCAACCACTTTTCAGCCTGGGGGCACATGGTGTACATTTTATGGTGCTCAGGCCTAGGGGCTCGGGGAGAGTAATTGCGCTCCGGTGGCAATATGTTAAGTCTTTAGAGATGTTTAGCTGAGTTCTGCCTCTGTTGTATTTTGTGACCTTGGATACTGTTCAGCTCTCCTAGGTGTCAGTTTTTTCATCTGAAAAAACAACAACAGCAGGACCAAGTAAGATCCATCAGTCACATTATCCTGAGGATGCCTGATGAAAAGGACAAAACCGGTTTTTCACACATTTAATCTCTTTTTTGGTAGTACTTGTATGATTTTGTATCATGGTAACATTTCTATTCAAAACCCCAAAGAGATCAGATCCTCTTCAGTTCCCCACTCAAGGAAGAGTTAGCAAATAATTCTGGTTCAGAATTTGTCCCACTGGGATGAGTGAGCTTCGGCGTCAGCCCTGACACCCCTACCTGCTTGCTGAGACCTTTGGGCCAACGTGGAGCAATGGTGATGCTTTGCTCCCAGGCGAAGGCTCAAGTCCGGATGCTGAGCTGGCAGTGAAAATGAACTGGTCTTAATTCACTTAATAAAAATTAAGTGAATTTTTATTAAAGTGATAAATGCACGAGGTTAAAGAGCAGAAGATAGCACTAAAAATCTTGTACTAATAGTTGCAGTTCCAATCCCTCCTCTCCCCCTCCCCCAATTCCAGTAACAGCTGCTACTCTTAGAAGTTCTTGGGCATAGTCACATTCAATTCTTAAGTAATATACTCAATTCTCTAACATTTCTTGATTTGTCAGTTTTAGGCACAATCTATTATTAATTTCTTGTTATGAGATGTGAGGAACTATCTTATACCTCCCCTATAGTCCCTATCCCAACCCTCATCCTACTAGTATATTGACATTTTTGTTAAATCAATAATATACGTTATAACTACACAAATTCATCTGTATAGTGTGGTACAATTACCTTTGCTCTCTTGAACACCTTTTTCTTTTTCAACTTGGAGTCAAGATTTGTCTTATTTTCCCATTTATTTGTTTTTTGTTTTGTTTTTTTAAAGATTTTATTGGGGAATTGGGGGAGGGGAACAGACAAGTTGCTGTCCATTTGTTCTTCAGTCTAGTTGTGGAGAATGTCGCTTCCCTGGCCCATGTTGGTATTATCATTGCACTCTTCCCAGGTGAGGCAGATCAGTCACAGGCCACTGGACACCACTCACAGCGGCTCTTGGCAGCTCATGCCGGTTGCCCGCCACTCACGCTGGCTGCTGGCCACTCACGGGTAGCTTACAGCAGCCCACTGCAGCCCCACTGCAGCCTATGCTGTTGCCTCATAGCAGCCCAGCTCCAGATCGAGCTGTTCTTCACCATCTTAGCTCTAGAGGGCGCAGTGTCACTGGCCCTCTATGTGGGATCCAAACCGGGGCCCTGCTGCTCAGAGCTGGCATCCCAAGTCAACTAACCAACACGCCACTCAGCTGGCCCTATTTATTTGTTTTAATAGGTTTGTTGAGACATAACAGAAAGTTCACAGAGTTAAAGTATACAATTTAATGATTTGCAGTATATTTATGCAGTTTTCCAATGATCATTTTAATCTAATTTTAGAACATTTCCATCACCCCCAAAAGAAACATAAAACTCATTAGCACTCACTCTCCATTCTCTCTCCCGCCTCCTTCAGCTCTAGGCAAATATTAATCTATATTCTATCTCTATAAATTTGCCTATTCTGGACATTTATATAAATGGAATCATATAATATGTCTTTTGTGTCTGGCTACTTTCGTTTAGTATGATATTTTCAAGGTCCAATCAGGTTGTAGCATGTATCAGTATTTCATTCCTTTTTATTGCCAAATAATATTCCCTTCCCTCCCCTTCCTTTCCCTTTCATTCCCATTCTTTTCCTTTCCTTGGACATTATTGAAGAGCCCAGGCCAGTTATCCAGTAGAATTTTCACAATCTGGATTTATCTAATTATTTCCTCATGATTAGATTCAGATTAAATATTTTTGGCAAGACCACTACCTATGTAATAAGTGTACTTTCTTAGGAGGCACAAAATGTCTGCTTGTGCAGTTGGTGATGGTGCTAAGTTGGATCACTTGGTTAAGGTGGTGACTGCCTATATTGTAAAGTAAGTATTCTCTCTGTAATTCGTAAGTGATATGTGGGGGTGATACAATGATTATGTGAAGTGACTTTCCCAGCAAACTTGCAACCAATTGTTTTAGAATCCAGTAGTAATTTTTCCTGAATCAATTATTATATGGGTGGTGCTAAGTTGGTGATTTCAGAAGTTCTATCATTCTTCCTGATTTATTAGCTGGCATTCTTCTGCTTCTCCTACATTCCTCCTCCTTCGCTCACACTTCTTTTAAATTGTTATTATCATATACACCACGGTTTTAAAAAATACGATGTGTAATTCATTAATATCATTATTTTTGATGCTGAAATTGTCCCAGATTTGGCAAGTGGAAGTCCATTTGAGCTGGCTCCTGTATATTTGTGACATGTCTCCATCAGTCTTTGGACACTTTCCTTCTCTGTGACACAAGAAATCAGCGTTGTTTTTATTCTATTATCTGTGTCATTCACAGAAGCTTTTTTAACAGCTTGGATTCTCTCTAAACCTTTGAGAAATTAGTACTGTTAGTTTCCAAAATGCCATGAACTCAGTTACATCTCTCATTGGGATTTTAATAATTTTTGCATCAAGGGTGACCAATCATTCCAGTTTTCCTGGGATTGGTGGGCTTCCTGAGATGGGTAGACCAAGATAAGTTAGTCACCCCATGTGCATCAAATCCTTTTATTTTAAAAAGGAAGCTGCCTCTAACTTCATCACATTTTTCAAAATTCTGTTGCATACATTTAAATTTATTAAAGCTTCAGGTAATTAGATTACACAATTGTATACAATATAATTTTATTTAAGGTCTTATAACAAACCCAAATTAAAAGGAAAATAAGAAAGATTAAATAGAGAAAATTAAAATAAATTTAAAAAATTAAAACATAAAATGAGGTAGAATGGTTACTGGCTGCCTCCGTAGATTCTAAGTAGCCCATTTATCCCAGGAATATTTATGCTATATTATGGTTAATTAATAATTAAACTGGTGACTAGAGTAGTCTAGGTCTTATTTTACTTTTGATAGAGCTTTCCCACATTACCTCACTTATCTTCATATCAAGCCTACAGTGTAGGCAGGATACTGTCCCGTTATTATTGCTGAGTTATTTAAGCGATCAGAAATTAAAGGCAAGAACCAGCCCCAGAACACAGTTTTCTGTTTTTCTGTCTTGCTTTTTATATTATAATAAATATAAAATCAAACAAATAAATGTGTATACACACTACACACACACACACACACACACACACACACACACACACACACACACACTGGGGAGCTTAAACAGAGATGAGAAAACCTTCAGAATCTCAGAATCATGCTCTAAAAAATACTATATTGCATATTTGAAAGTTGCTAAAAGAGTAGACCTTAAAAGTTCACATCATGATGAAAAAAATTGGTAACTTACGTGAGGCAATAGTTGTTAACTAGACTAATTGTGGTAACCATTTTGCAATACATACATATATCAAATCATGTTGTATACCTTAAACTAACATAATGTTATATATCAATTTTACCCCAATAAAACTGGAAAAAAGTTTTGCAAAAAGCAAAAATTCTACAAACTTTACCAGAATAAACAATTTCTTCAGGAAGCCTAAATCTCTTTTGCTTAAGAGCTAACCTTCGCAATCTGGTACTGCTGGGGGGAATGTGTACATTTGTCTCTATTTGGTCCCTTCACCAGGCAAGGACCTTGGATGGCAATTGTCTTAAAAGCTCATTTCAAATTCATTATATTGGAGTCACACAAACTCGTGTGTCAGGGTGGCTGGTAGACTTGGGTGATGATCTTCCTCTGTTCTGAGAAGACACTGCAGCCAGTGGCAGGCTTTGTCTTCACAATGGATCACGTGTAAGATAGATAAGAGCTTTCTTTGCAAATAGCCCAAGTTCCAATACTTTAACCTCTCAGAGGAGACTATTAAAAGTAGAGATAAGTCCTCATAAAACTTCCCAGAAAACGTAAAGAAATTTTTATAGGAAAAGGCAGTTTAAAATTACATGGACCCTCTTAATACCACACTTTTGGGAGGGAAGGGAAGGGTTAGTGATGAATCACTGTTATAAATGCTAAGTTAGATACCAGATAGAAAGTCTGTATTGCCATGTACTCTAGGAATATAACTCTAGGAATATAACAAAGCCCTTACCATGGTCTCTATGTCTCTGTCTGACCTGGCCCCCACACTGACCCCTTGTCTATCGACCCCCTCTGCTCTGCATCTCCTTGCTGTCTCATTTTTGCCTCCCTGTGGTTCCGCCAAAGAACATGAGCACACTAACTGTGGCCTTTATCCTTTCTGCTTTTTTACCTGGTAGTGCCTTTCCTCAGATAGCCACAAGGCTAACTCTCATAACTTCTTCAAGTCTTTGCTTAGATATCGCCTCTATGAGCTCACCCCGACCATCCTATTTGAAATTTCAGTTGCACCAATACACCTCCATCTACCAGGTCCAGCATTCTCGGTCTCTTTGTCTTGCTCTATTTTTCTTTTCTATAGCACTATTACTTTCTTATATATTTATAATTTACTTTTCTCATTGTGTTAATTTTTTATTTTTTATTTTACACTAGAATATAAACTCCATGATGGCAGGGACTTGTGTCCATTTCACACCCTGCTACCCCTCAAATGCTTCAATGCAATTTGTTGATTAAATGAATGACTGTGAGAATGCATCTTTCTGTCTGACTAACATAGTACCTTAGCATTAAAAACTTTAGGAAGTCTTGATTGGTATTTCTTATTGTGAAAGTAACATATATGCTTAACAAATTCAAACAAAACAGGAGTGTATAAAATAAGGGAGAATATCTGCCTATCACCCTGACTCACATCTCTGGAGATAATCACTGGAAAAAGATTTATACTCTTTCCTCTTGATGTTTCTCTTTAACTACTCAAATATACATATTTGAGTATATATGTGTGTGCATCTATATTAGTAATAGCTATGTATATATTATAAATTTATATATATATCAATATAGCTTGTACATCAGATTTTCTTTGTAATAAATGCATACTTTTTTGTGTGCTATAGTTAATGATGAGCATTTATGTTATTTCAAAATTTTTTCCTCGTACAAATAATGATGCAATGAATATTTATATGTAAGAATGTGAACATTCATGCTACTATTTCCGGAGATCAATTAGAATTCTTCAAAGATACGTACATTTAAACTTTTTATTTTTTTTTAAAGATTTTTATTGGGGAATTGGGGGATGGGAACAGCGTTGGGGAACTGGGGAAAGGGGAACAGACAAGTTGCTGTCCTTTTGTTCTTCAGTCTAGTTGTGGAGGACATTGCTTCACTGGCTCAAGTTGGCACCATCATTGTGCTTTTCCCCAGCGAGGCAGATCAGTCGCCGGTTTCTGGACGGCCACTCACAGCGGCTGCTGACCGCTCACGCAGGCTGCTGGCTACACACGGTAGCCCATGGCAACCCACTGCAGCAGGGGCTGCAGCCTACTCCATTGCCTGCAACTCACAGCAGCCCAGCTCCAGGTTGAGCTGTTGTTCAGCATCTTAGCTGTAGAGGGCAGTGTCACTGGCCCTCATATGTGGGATCCGAACCGGGGCCCTCTGGCATCCCAAGCCAGCTCTTAACCACCACGCCACTCAGCCAGTCCCATTTCAACTTTTTAAATATGTTCTCTGAAGAGGTGGTTTCCATTTCCACTGCTTCTAACACTGCACGACCCCCTGCCTGTTTCTCCATAGACTTGCAAGCACTAAATGTTTCGCTCTGCCAATTTTATGGGGAAAATGCTTTTCCTTTTTACTTAGCATTCCCTGGTTGGTAGTTAAATTGAGTGGCTTTATACATGGTTAGTAGTTATGTATATTTTTTCTATAAATTGCTGATTTGAGCCATTTCCCATTTTTTTCTATGGCTTATTATTATTTTTTTTGTCATTACATATTAGATAGTATCTCTTTGCTGGTTAAATGGACTTTTTAGCCTGTCATTTGTCTTTTAGCTTGTTTATAGTACCTTTCACCACACAATAGCTTAAAATATTTATATTCTTAAATCTGTCAGTCTTTTCCTTTACAACTTTCAGAATTTGGGTCTTTCTTACCCCAAACAGTATAAACAGTTTCTGAAGTTTTATCTTTTAGAACATTCTTAGATTTATTTTTGTTTGGCAATTTAATCTAACTAGAATTTATTTTGTGTATCTTTTGAGGTAGGGATCTAAATTTGTCTATTTATTCTTAGTAAACACCATAATTTTAACTCAAATCATTAAATAAATCAATATTATTCCCACATTTTAAAATGCTACTTTTATATCTATAAGTTCACATGCATTTATGGGTCTATTTCTGGAGTCTCAATACTGTCCCATTGATATATTTGTCTTTTCTGTGCCAGTATCACACTGTTCTAATTACTGTAAGTTTATAGTATATTTTGATATAGAGTGGAGCAAGTCCAGAAGAGAAAAAATTGAATTTATCTATTTTTCTTTCTTTTGGCCTTGCCCTTTCCCAACTTAATGGCAGTTCCTCCAGTTTGCTGTGGCTGCATTGATTTCTGTGTTTATCTTGGCTGTTTAAGTCTCATGCTTTACATTCTTATGTACTATAGCATTTTCCTCCTCCTTTGAGGCTAGACCCCATTTGGTAGGCACAGTGTTGTTGTTAAGATTCAGCAGAATTTAAACTGCATCTTTACATGCCAAGTGAGGTAGACTTTGAATAATTAATTGACAAAGGACAAATCTGGGTAATTTGATAATTTCCAGCTCATTTGGCTAAAAGGTAAAACAACTTCCAGGATTCCCCCCCCCCCACATCATTCTCCCAAGTTATCCCATTTATATTTACCCACTTGGATATGCCAAAAATTTCAGTCTATGCTGGAAAAAAAAGAAAAGAAAAGAAAAGCTATAGACTATATATGACAGTTTCTCCATTCATTTTAGCCATTTAAATGAACTGTTTAGTATAGCTATGTAATCATTTGGCCAGGTAAGATCAGTGATATATGCTAGTAGAGAATAAGAATTAAATTCTATATTGTAACACTGTTAACTTTCTAAATAATAACAATATCATTACAAAAATAAAATATTATATTTGTAATGCACTTAAAATTTTCCGAAGTGCTTCCATAAATATGATTCCAATTGACCTTTCAAAAGAGTATCCATGTGACATAGAATGGTTATATGTCTGTGAATAGATATCTTATATGAACTATATCTTAAGAAAATTGAATATGAATTAAAATTAAATTTAAAAATGAAATGTTAGAAGGAAATAACTTTTTATTACATTTCCAAAGTGAAAGTAGAGTTTTGAGTTTTGAATTCCACCAAAATAACATAATGGCTTTGGCTATAATTTTTCCTTTTTTCATATAATGCCTTAGATATTGTGTGGAAAGTCTTCCCTCCCCCAGTCCTATATGGAGGAGTGATTGTTGACTGCTCACTCCCTTAACAGTGGGGTTGGATGTGGACTCTAGGCTCCCCTGCTGTTGAACATAACAAACAAGTTGACCATGAGATTCCAGATGTTCCTACTTCTTTTTGTTTAAGACTATTGGACCTCCCAGGAGCAAATATCAGCATGGTTGAGTGGTAGACCCTGTCCTCTTTATGTTGGGAACAAAATTTTAAACTTGTGGCATTGCCAAAAATTTAAACTCGGCTCCCTCGGACCAGGAATTTCTCATAGTACCAGAGCATCGACTTGTACTGCCAGTGATATGAGTCAGAAATATAAGTACATTTAGAAAACATATCCTAAATTGAAAGAAAGCTGTACTGATTTGATGCTGTAAATGGGCCACATGAATTTTTATACTGAGCTCTGACTGATGAACCCACAGGGAGTATTCTAGTTGTGATTTTAAAAATTGATTGGGGAGGGAAAAGAGGTTATGGGGAGATTGGAGTAGAAAATTGATGGCACCTAATTGGGTTAAGGAGGACTCATAATAGAGACTCTGCTGGGAGAGAAAAGGGAAGGCTGGTGAAGAGAGTCATCAGGTGTTTGGTTTGATGAAACTCATTGTTTATCTCATTTAGTCTGCTTGGCATCCCAAATGTGCATTTGGAGCTCAGTCAGCAAGAGCTGGTTTTGAAATGAGAAAGCCTACTTAAAAACCCATTGACAGAATCAGAACTTTTGAAAAACAATCTTTTCACAGACTCGTCACATTTTAATGGTATGTGGGCCTTGAGGTCAATGCCATGGAATGAATTAATCTCCTCAAGTACACACTGGCTTACGTCTGAGCTTAATGCAGTTGTTTTAGACTGATGGTTTATTAATCCATGGCTGTTTTCATAATTTTATTTTTTTGGTCTTCAAACAAACAGCTCTTTCTAACAAGCCCTCTAAGCTTCCCTTTACGGTTCCACCAAAACCGCACTAAAGCAATTAGTGAGAGGAATTGAAAATTATAAATGTTTCTCACAGAGGCAGTTTGGCGTTTGGGCTTTTGAGGGGAGGAAGATGTGCTCTTTGGGTTGTTTTTTTTGGTTGCAACGGGAAAGACCAGCAGAACCATTAATGATGTTAATTTTAAAAGTCAGTCAGTAAGATGAATTAAACTAAGCAGTAACACAAAGCTCAAGAGTGCTTCGTACAAAGAAACATACACTAAACAATGGGAAAGGGAAAAAAGAAAGAAGTAAAATACTCCAAGACTAGTTGCAGGCCAAAGGTAAAAATTTTTTTTCTGGTGTGAAACTGGTGCTTTTGATTTTCTGGATGGAAGAACTGATCTCCCATGCCTCCACCCCCACGTCCCCGTAGGCTGCCTGCTCACTATTAAAGTCTCATTTTCCCGGGGCTGAGAACTGCTTGTACATTGGCCGTTTGACTTGCCAGCCTTCTACTCTCCTGTGGAAAACACAGATCTTCAGCCACATAATGTCTTTCCATTAGTGATGGCGGCTCTCCAAAGCAAGGCTGTGGTTTAAACACAAATGGGCGGCGCGGGCCAAAATGAATGCCATTTTTGAATCCACTATCTTTAAAAGGTGGGTCTGGAGGCAATTTAGTGAGTGTAAATTACAATTGACTTTGGAAGAAATAACTCATACACTTGAACCTCCTCAGATGTTTAGCCAATAGGGGGTAGCCAGGCTAACATGAAAATTTACACATCCATCAGCTAAAGAAGAGATCCAAATGTAAAAATCTAGCTATCATATGAATTCGTAACATCCCCCGGAGGACTTTCGGCCCACAAATCAATGAATGGTTTATGCTGAGCCAAAAATGTACTTTCACAGTGCTTCTCATTTGCCTTAACAGTTTCACAACACCATATGTGAGGGACTCAGCAGCCTGGGATTGCTCCCGAAGAAGGCACTCCTCAGCCCTGGGAGGGGAACCTCACAAGGCAGCCAAAGGCAGTCACTGGCCAGCTCCTTAGCTTTGACAGTAAACGGTATTTATTTACTTTAACATGTAAGCTGGGGAGACATTTTCTGCTATACAGGTGTTTCAGCCTGTGGTACTCTAGAAAGCATCTAGAAGGCCACTGAGGACCACTGATTCTCTTCACCATTATGTTACTAATCAGGGGAGCATTAAAACAATCTGATTTTGGTTACTGTCTTGTTCTCTTCTGTGTGTGAGAGACCTGTTCTTCATCTTTACTTGATGGCAGCAGCCAGAAATACGTAAGCAGTCACAGGATTTGTTCTCTCTCTGTGTGTTCTCATTCAAGGTTGCTTGATAGAAATGTATTTAATGTTAGCTCGTATAGGTAAAAAGGACATTCTTTTGTAGCTAGATTTTTAAAGCATTGCTAACTAAATTCCAAATGGCTAAGAACTATTTATTAACAACTAAGGGAATACAATGCAGATCATTCCTTTTTGGATAATGTGGTTGTCTAAGGTGAGATAAGTGATTAATACTTTTCTATTCTTTGAAAAAGAAGTCTGATGTTTATGTTTCTTAAGTATTGATATTTTTCTATTTAGTAAACTTTAATGACAATATCTTCACTGCCTGCATTAAATGGTAATCAATTAAAATATTCAAAACAAAGTCATATGTGGATTCTATGTGGACTATTCTAAGCAAGTAGGTATGGAAGAAAATATTGTTCATTTACAGGAATATGTGAGTGGGAATTTCAAAGTTGCACTACATTTGATATATATATATATATATATATATATATATATATATATGTATCTCCTTTGTTGTTGTTGTTATTTAACATTTCAGTTAGGAATTGCATTCAGGCACTTTTAACAGGGCTCTGAACAAAACAGTGGCATAAACAAATCAGGGTTTTTGTTTGTTTGTTTGTTTCTGTTAGGCAAAAGAACTCCTGAGGTCTGAAGTTCAGGGCTAGCCTGGTGGCTCCACCTTGTCAGCAAAGGTCCAGGACCTTTCTAGCTCTTTGCTCTGCCGCCCTTATGGTAAGGGATGAACTCTGCTCATATATGCTCAGGAAGGCTGCCCAGACACCAGCCTTGCAGTTGAGTTTCAGACAAAAATATTGGTGCCAAGAAAAAAAGTTTTCCAACTGAGTCAGTCCTTTAAAGGGCTTCCCAGCAGCTCCACCCAGGGACTTCCACTTAGATCTCATTGACAAGACCTTTGCCATGTAACCTATTGTGCAGGAGGATGGAAAAATCAGATTTTTCACTAGACACAATGAAGCCCCAAATAATATCTGGATTCTGTAGTAAGAACCCTTGAAGAGGCAAGTAGTACTGTTTGCCACAGCTGTGGTTTGCAAGGCACAAATGACAGGTACACTGCCAAGTCCATGGGGCAATCAATATATTATGCAAGTGGGCTTGTCTTTTAAGGTAACTTAAAATTCTATTCTCATAGGATACACTAGGAAACATAATGACTGCTCAACATACTCCTTCCAGGAAACCTTTGCCCTTTCTGTTCTCTTTGCCTGGAAAACACTTTCCAAGGGATTTGCAAAGCTTTATGCTTTATTCAGGTCTCTGCTTAAATTTTGCCTCATCAGTGAGGTCTTCCCTGACATCCGGGAATGGATCCAGGTTTTGCAAGGTCTGAAGCTTACACAGTTTGAGAGGCCTCTTTAAAAAAGCAGAAAGAAAATTGGAAATATCAAATTGGATATTTACATATAAAGTAAGTGTTGATTTACAATGAGAAACCACAAGTTACACAACTAAGAAGCTTATAACTACTACAAATATCACAAAATCCAAAAGAAGAACATAGTGTTATTAACTAATGACTAGACACACTTCTTCCCCACCCCCCAATTTTTTGACTGTATATCTTTTGACCCCTCTACATGTGAAAACAATTTTATAATATTTTTAATAGACTAAAAAGATATCTCAGTCTTTCCTGTAGCATGGCTTATAAAAACTTTTATTTTTATCATCAATAGTTTAGAATAGTTCCCTTCAGCTTCTAGACAACTTGTGATTGGTAATGTTGTGTACATTTTTAGGATTCTTGTCAAATTGGGGAAAAACTTTATAAAGTTTTTTTGATAGGTAAACTTTAAGATTTTGGGGAACATAAGATTTTCTCATGCACTGACTAAACTTTTTTTTAATATTACATTTATTGGGTTGACTAATCTTAAATAGTCTTTGAGACATTACTTGCTTGTCATTGATGTCCTTATTGTAGTGATGTATTATATGTATATTTTATCTTTGTTTTTACCAGTTTTTTTGTGTCCAATTATTAAGTGATTAGTAATGGAAGGCTATTTCAGGCTGAGAGAAGGTCATGGACAGAGGCAGGGTCCAGTAAAGGCAGGGAGTCCAGTCTGGGGGAGTGCAGTGTACAGGTAACCCCTCTGAAGGAGATAAGACTAGCAAGACATGTTGAAGCCAGGTGGGAACTTGTGAAATGCTGGTATGTGGCTGAGGGGTATTTTAAATTATAATCCCCTTAAGTTAGGATTGGAAGGCTTCTTAACAGAAAAGTAAGCATATGAAAAGTGATAAAGCGTTGTGTTGAAATTGGTATTAGGGTTGGACAAACCTTTGATTTAAATCCTAGCTTTGGGGCTTACTAGTCTATGAAAACTTCTTAGTGATACTACAAGCAGAGATGACGGTGAACTACATAGCTATATCTCACCAAACCCAAGCCAAATGTATTTCTAGCTCAGCTTCCCTTAGCTGGGTCCTCAACCTGCCCAAGACTACCCAATACCACCCCACACAAGGCAAAGTGTGATAGAGGGGAAGTTGGAGTGGAAAAGATGGCAGTGTAACTGGTTTCAGTAAAACATCATACATTTGCAAATTTTACAAGAGTATATTGGAAAGAGCACTTATGAGTGAGGGGCCTTGAAACTCCAGCTTCATCAGCTTCACAGTAAATCCAGCTCTGTGATCACTTCTTTCAAAACTACGAAGCTCTCCCCAACTCTCCTTGTCCTTCTTATGCTTTGCCATAGCACTTATGAAATCATATAATTATTATCTATTTACTTGTTTACTGTTTGTTGTTCAATTCACATCACTAGTATGTAAACCTCTATGGTAAGAGGGACTCTTTCGCTGTTAGTATGTCCCCATTGTGAGAAAAGTATGTGGTCTATAGATATTTGTTGAATAAATGAATGAATCAATGGCTTCACTGTTTTGCTTTGTTGTGTTTTTTACTTCTAAATCATATTTGTTTCATTCTGTGGATTCAAATAAACTGGTCAAATGATTGTGTCTATATACTATACTTTTGGCTGTCGGAAAGCAAAGCGGGAACATTGCTGTGGTGGAAGGTGGTTGGATGAGGGTGAGGAGACAGGCAAGGCAAAGGAGAAAATTCATCCATGATTAAACAGCAAATGAATGAAGTCCCACAAAAGTTGGGCCATTGAAAAAATCTCATGGGTAAGCTAGGCTTGATTTCTGAATTTGCAGGCCACTGTTTCTGATAAATGTGTGCTTTGAACACTGCAGTGAATTTGTTTCAATTGAATGTTTCAGACCTCCTGCTTCTGCTTGGTTCTCCTATCCAACATATATCTGCTAATCTCTGCTCCATAGCCCTGGAGAGGTACAGCTTTATCCATGAGTTCCATAAAGTCTTAACAAAGATTGAAACCTAATGCTGATTTGATGTTTTCTTGGGAATGAGAACTGTGACTCTATGTGTAGGTTCTAATCATATACTTTGGTCCCCTACCATGTTTGTTTGTTTGTTTATTTATTTATTTTTAGCTGAGCCATCCTGCCACCTGTTGGCAGCTCAGTGGCAGCTCAGCTCAGGCTGGGAATCGAACCTCTGTTGCTCAGAGCTTGCACTCTATATTTATTTTTTGAAAAGTTGAAGGGGGCTTAAATTTTGCTTTTCCATCTTTTCTATAGATCAACACATTTTGGACAGAAGTGGTCTGCTCAAACCAGAACTAGAACTCAGCTGCTCTGCTTTTTAGCCCATGTATTTTTAGTTATATGCAGGTATAACTTGAGAAGGAAGAAACAAAAGAAAATTAACATAAACTTGCATTTATTTTGCAGTTTTACCTTCATGAAACTTAAGGTTTGCGGAGAGGGGGAAGCTTATGTCTTTTTTCTGCGTTGAGGATGTTACTGAGGTGCCTATGAATCTAGTAGTATGATGACCTCAAGAAATTTTCCAAAAAGTTTTTATCTTTCTTCAAAGCTTTTGATAAGAAAAACTCAGATATGAATTTGTGGAAAGAAGTGCAATTTCCAAAACTTATTTATGCTCTTAGAATATTCCTCCTGAGACATAGATCTTAGTGTTCAGAGCATTAGGAGGACAGGGCTGCATACATATCACTAGGAAATAAAAAAAGGGTTAATGTAAACAAAATTGTATTTCCATAGAAAGCAGTCTTCAATATGCACTTCGTGTGGGGGAGCATTCATTATTATTATTATTTTTTATTTTTGAAGTGTTCAACCTTAAAAAGAATAGGTCTAAAACTCTGTTCTAAATAAACATCACCTTTCTCCCTGATTCCAAAAACAAATGCGTTGTCAAACAAGTCAATTATTCATGAGCTTTCCTCACACTTTCTTTCTAGGTCTTTCATGTTTAATTTCTTTCTTTCTTTCTTTCTTTCTTTCTTTCTTTCTTTCTTTCTTTCTTTCTTTCTTTCTTTCTTTCTTTCTTTTTCTTTTGTAACATAGCACAGGCTCTACTACAAAGGAAATAATTTCAATAGAATAGACCCAAATTGGGCTGGCTGATTGGCTTACAGGGATTCTGCAAAGAATGTATTGGGGCGCTAATCTTTAAAAATCTACTCCATCTTCCTTCTATTCCAGTGTTTTTCTCTGATATTCTTATTAAAACTGTGATTTGTCATGGAGGATATATACAACCCAAGTCAGGCCAATTGTAACATCTTACTTTCCTGCCAACTGTTATGAGTTCATTTGGGCCAAAGTTCTTCCCTGAGATTTTTCAAACTACAATTGAGGGAAGAAAGCCTTTTCCTCTTTGTCCGTGGATCTCTGAGGATGTAAGCCTGGCAGCTGCCGTAGATATGCCTCCTACCATGTGGAGAAAGTGACTGTGCAGAAGGGAGGCTGAAGCTGACAGATAAAGCTGAAAAGGAACTGAGAGGTGGAATTCTTGAGATCAAGGCTACCTCTCTCTTTTTTTTTTTTGCTTATGTCATCTGAAATTTTCCTTTTTCTTTTCTTGCTCCTTCCTTTCTGTGCTTTTCTCCCTGCCTTTCTTCTTAAGCTGGGATTTATGGATTTCCAGCTCTGGCAGCCAGAGTCCTGATGGATACAATAAATCACATATTTTCTTCCTACTTGGTAGTCTAAAACTCAACACAGATATAACCTTTTTTTAAAAAAAAACCTCTAATATATTTTTTATGGACAGAATTTTGCCACCCAGAATTTTTGCTACTTTTTAAATATAAGAATATTTGAAAGAAAATATATTACTGTGTTTTCACAATAGGTCAAATTCTCTCTGAGCAGATGGGCATTGTAAGGGATCAAGAGGAGACTGACTGGACATGACCCCTCACCAGCGTCCATGCTCCGGGGTGTGGACCACGAGAGGTTTCTTACTCAGGGTAGAGACATTAAGGGAACCCCTCTGCTCTGGCTCAGGGATGATAACAATTGGATTTTCTCAGGTTATGAAGGTGATTATCTCCCTTTTCCTAGATTGCTGGTCCCCCCTGTGTTCAGAGGCTCCTAGGGCTTTCCTGCTGCTCCACTCCCTGCCTTTCCCTCTATCAGGCTGAGTTTGTAGGTGCCTGTGTTCTCTTTAGTCACTCCTGATTTGGGAGGAGAGTTTCATGCCTTTTAAAAATTATATGCCCTTTTCGTACCTGAAAGATAGCTTTCAGGTGAGAATGCAAACTGGTGCACCCACCATGAAAGAGTATGGAGAGTCTTCAAAAAATTAAAAATAGAATTACTATATGATCCATCAATCCCACTTCTATTTACTTATCTAAAAGAATTGAAGACAAGATTTGTGAAGGGGTATTTGTGCACCCATGTTCATTGACGTATTATTCACATTAGCCAAGGAGGGTGGGCAACCCAAATGCATATAGATGGATGAAGAAAATACAGTATATAACATACATGGAATATTATATAGCCTTAAAAAAGGAAGGAAATCCTAGCACGTGCTACAACATGGATGAACTTGGAGGGCATTATGCTAAGTGAAATAAGCCCGTCACAGAAAGACACATACTTTCATGATTCCACTTATATGGGTTATCTAAAGTAGACAAACATAAAAACAGAGTAAAATGGTGGTTGCCAGGGGCCGTGGGGAGGAGGAAAAGAGCTGTTGTTTCAGTTCTATGTTCTATAAAATAAAAAAGTTCTAGACATCTGTTGCACAACAATGTGCATATAGCTAACACTATTATATTGCACACTTACAAATGGTTAACATGGTAAATTTTATGTCATGTGTTTTTTATCACAATTTTAAAAAGTAGACTTCAAGATTATAGTTCCTTCTTTTAAGTAGGAATGGAGTACAATGGATGTCATGCGAGAGTTCAGGCCTCCCTTTCCTTTGCCCCATGTTCAGTCCCTTTTTATTTCTTACCCTCGGAAGCAAGGCCAGTTTCTGGATGTTGGGATTGTCTGCCGAAGAAGCAGAGGGAAATGGGGAGTAAGACAAGGAGCCTAAGGGGAGAAAAAAGTCGCTCCTCAATGGTTTCTGAAGAGAGAAGAGAGGAGAGAGAAACTGGGGGAAAGATCAGAGCTACCACTAACTTATACAGAGCCTTTCCATGGATTAGAAACAGGGGCTCCTCTGTGTGGGGAAAGCCCACCTGCTCAGTGGCTGGCACCATTGTTTGAATATATGAAGCCTTTCCTCCAACAAGTAGAGCCCCCTCGGAGCCATCTCTTGATGTGAGAGTACAGGCTACGTCCTGTTCCTGCTGGCCCTCGTGTAGTACCCAAAACTACAGAAGACACTGCGATAAAGGCAGTGCTTGGGAGAAGAAAAGAGATTTAAAAAATATGTAAGTACAGCCAGAAATTATGTCCCCCCATAAGTTTAAGTTTTTTTAAAGGACTTAAGTAAATTATGAAATAATTAAAAACATAGAAACCCATGCAAATGATACTATAACAGACACAGGCATAGAAACAAGGTTTAACAAGGATCAACAAATTGTTCCCATATTTTCTTCAGAAACAGTAGTTGCGGGTATGATCTTACTAATGTTACAGACACAGCTGAAGTTTACTATGGCCCTGTCTCGTTCCTCTTTCTAGGTCTCCAGAAGTAAAGTTCATTCTGAAGTTAATATTTGTTTTTCCTGCATTTTTATCTTTACCACATAGGTTTGTATACATAAATAATATATATCTTTTGGCATATCTGAAAATTTATATATAATCCTTTTGAAACACTTTTGCATTCAAAATTATATTTTTGAGATATTTTCACCTGATCGATTATATGTTGATCTAACTGCTATCATCTTAACTCTTCTATGCTATTCCACTGTATGACTCTGTAGCATAGCTGACTTATCCATTTCCCTACTGAAGAACAGTGTATGCATGTTCTTATAAACCTGCACGAGAGCATGTCCATTCTGTTACTGCCCTCATACAAACAGAACTACCGATGGACTGCCATGAAACACCAACATTCTTGGGGTAACCATATGTATATTAAGTCCCTCTTGTCACAGTTGACACTCAGGAGAAAAAAATCCATTCTTAGCTGCTTTCTACCCCTGCTCTGCCTTCCCTTCTTGGCACTCTCCCCAAAGTGCTTTCTTCATTATCAAGGAGGCAAAATGCTTTGGTTTTTCCATCTTGCAGAAATATTTTGCAGAAGGAAACAATGTTCCTGAGTTTGAGTCCGGGCTGAAATTGAGCCCTCAGCTCTTTAAAACCTTGATGGCAAGGGTAGAAGTAGAACAAAATATTATTTAAAAGCTTTCATTTTTCTCTCTTCCCAGGAGTGGAATAGAAACTTGAATACAGGTTGGGATAGACTGTCACTTTGCCTGGGACAAGCTTTGAATGAGACAGTTAGTTTTGCAAACTTAAAGTAGTGACCACAACCAAACAAGATGCTTGAGATCAGTGGCTCCAGGGAACTCCAGATAAAAATATACCATGTTGTTTAAGTGACATGAAGAGTCACGTCTTTGCAAATACTGCTTCCTGGGCTGATAATATTTTATAAGCAGGATTGAGACGGTTCCGTGTGTGAATAATGTTACTACTTGTGAAAGCGGATAAGTTATTTTGTTTTTTAACAAGTATTGTAATTGAAGCTGAGGCATAGAAGCTGAAGGACTTGTTTCCATGATGCACTTTGTACAACTTTGGCCACAAGAAGGCTTACTCTAGGCATGGTTGCCAAAACATTTTTCCTTGCATAAATGACAGCAAGCTTGGAGTTGGGGTGCAAGCCATACCTTCCACCTCATCATGGACTCTGGAGTCCTATGAAGAGATCCATTAACAAGAGCTATAGCAAGGAGTCATTGTGGCTTTTGAGTAGGGGAGCAAGAGACCCAGAAAAATAGAAAATAAGAGGGTAAAGGTAGCTCCCTGGCTGTGCAAGAGGACCTTTGGTTAGCATATCTGATCAGCCCTTGGGGGACTTCCAGAAATAATTGGGAGACATTTTATAAGGGCACAGAAATCAATCAGGTAAAGATACATTGGAATTTGAGCACTGAGCACAACCTTATTGGTATTCACAGGCTGCTGAAGAACTTGTGCTGGTGAAGAATGGAGGCTGTATAACTGGTTTCCTTTTCCTTTTGAGGACCAGTTTTAAGAAGAAATGGCTGTGTTTCTTTCTGTCCTTATTCACAGAAATCCTTTGGAATGTGGTGAATTTTAGAGGAAGTGTTTTAGGCTTAAGAAGGAGGCAATTATAGAATAGAAATGTGAAAAGATTTTAGGCTGACAATCTCAGAGGACTTGATTTATAAATGTACTTCATATATATTTTGGATTTAATTCCCTACATTTTTTTTTTTTGTCTAACCTGAATGTTAAGAGTTAGGGGAGAGGAAAAAAAAGGTCAAATTAAAACACTTTTCCACTATCTGAGACTGAAGTTTCACATTAATTTTTATAACATTTTAATCTAAGTATATTTTTAAACAATATCCTTAGTAATTTTCTTCTTTGATACCTAGTTATTAATTGGACTGAGGTGGTATATTTTACTTCTTACTGCACTGGCTGGATTTCTCAAATACATTTGGCATAGCTAGGTAATGAATGTAGTATTTCTATGCTAGAGGGCTGGGAGACACCTCATTACTTGTCTGGATCACTGTGGACTTTAAAGTCCTAATTTTTAAAGGTATTGGTTTATTGTTGCTTTTAATTTCATTTTGAATGATAAAGCTCTCTGAGACCTTGCTGAAGAGGGCTGTATGAATTTATTATATTGTTCTTATTTCTGGTCATACATTATCCATGCCGTATTAATGGGAAAACCAGGAGAGATAAGGTAAGATTTTAAAGCAAGAGACTCATTTACAAGAAGCAAACCTTACAGCCTTTTCTTTTTCCTCTTTTTTTTTTTTTTTTAGTTTCATCATTTTTCTGCCTCTGCCTTGTTCTGTTAGCTTGTTAACAGTGAGTTTCTATAGCAACACCTATCGGTTGTTGAAATAATGAAAGCAAGATCTCCTGCAGAGAAATTCTTGATGCTGACACGATCAACTCATATTTTCTTTGTCCGATGTTTTCTGTTTCTTCTTGGAATGACCCTTTTAGCAGAATATAAAAGATCTCTACTAATTACTTGTGAAATAAACAGCCGAAGTCGGGCAGTCCCGACAGCACATCAGATGCTAGCTTTATTCCAGCGATGGTGAGATGTGCCTGAAGGAACCAGCCAATTTCTTTAGCTATAAATTTTACTAGCCAGTACTGTTAACATGAAATAAAATGAAGGTCAGTCCACTTCTTCTGATTTGAGTTAAAAGGTTTTATTTAGAGAAAATTTCCCAATGTACTCAGGTTTTAGCACATCATCAAAATAGCAAAAGTAAATGTCTTACCTTATTTTGATGTAAGATTTAGAATAATACATCAAAAATAAAAATAAAATATTAAATGCAAATTCTGATCAGACAACCAATTAGACAAAAATCTTCTCTTTTATCTCTACTTTTCGAGTTATTGGGTACAATTTTTTTCTATCTAATGCCCCTTTTCTGAATTATTCAGATAGCTGCACTGCTTATTCATTTTGCTTTATGTAACATATTCATCCTTATTAAATGGGAATAATTGAGAAGTTATGAATTTTCTTTATTGCAAATTTACCCAGTATATATCACTAGCTAAGAGTAAAGTATTATTGCTGAAAATATAGTTGAATGTTTGATCCCAGGTCCTTCATGAGTTGAGAATCTCTGGCCTTATTTTCTATCTATTCCTGTTTCCTTTTGAGGTTGCCTTAATTTCCATGTGAACTCATCTATTTACTTTTTTCCCCCTACCTTCCCTTCTCATGAACAACAACAAGAAAATTAGCATTAAGTTGGACTCTTTGAAAATCTACATCAATTCTTCCCAGTCACTAGCCATCTGTTCCATAAATTTTAAATAGTTTTTTTAAGGGTTTAAAACAGTTTATCCATGTTCCAATAGTTTAAACATTAAATATCATTTAAAGTCTTAATGCCTAGGACTCAAAAGCAGTATTAATTGGTACCAAACTTTTCAATTTCAATTATAGACATTGAGTATGTAGGCAAAATATTTAATTTAATTAAAACCCATAAATTGACAAACCAAGAAGACGTGAGCCAAAATTCTTGTTTCCTTTTCCAAATTCTTTCACATCTTTATATTTGTAGGAGGTTCTAATATCTACCAAGCAAACTGCTGCGGTTTTCCAAAACCGTCGTCTCTTTAAAATACATAGACACACACAAACACATATACATAGAGCAGATTATGAGTAATGTTGGGCTCTGAAAAATGGGGTTAAGGGAGAGATTTGTTTTCTGTTTAATGCATTTCTGTATTTTTTCCAAAATTTATTTATCGAGAGTGACTTGTTTTATAATTAGAAAACAATTAGGAAAAACTTCTTGGTAAAGCTAATCATGGTAAATGCCTTCCTATTAGGTTTCATAAATTCTCATCAGCCTTTGGTGTTATTTCATCCTGAAAATCTGCAAACCTCATCTCTAGCAAAAGACATAGTTATGCTAGAGATAATAAAAAAAAAGTGTTAAGGGCTTTGCCACCTGAATTGCAATGAAAACTCTCTTGAACTTTACATATCCGTTATTTAATGTAAAAAGATACTGAGATTCAAAATCCTGTACGTAGTCTAGCATGCATCTGAAAAGTACTTACTTCACTACACATTCTGGTGGAGTGGTATCACATGTAACCTTTGGCCACATCTGTTATTCTGATTCATCAGGAAATCTCTAGAGCACTTGTTTATTCACTTGCCTAATCATAATCCTCAAATGCAGATGATTCTTAGGGCTTGGATTTGATCATCAGCTAATGTTGGCCCCAACTCCTTAATCTTGAAATTAATATTTCTATGACCTTCATATTTTCAACTTCCATAGCTATTAAACCTTTTTCCCCCTCTATACCAAGCCTCCAGTTATTTGATTCCTCCAACTTTACCCAATCTGTCCACCAATGTCTCCCTTGGAGCACACGTTGCCTACACAGCGACTTCAGTGCTTAGCTGCTTCCTGGCTTGACTTGCTCACCCATGAATCAGCTTTCACATTGTAGCACTAGGTTATTCCAAGTGTGTTTTCTGCTGTCTCCTTCTCCTTTCTCTCTACTATGCGTATGTCTGTCTTTAAAAAAAAAAAAATCAAAGCCAATAAACAAAAAGCTTTCCTGTGGACTGTCATATTTAACCACTATCCAATTGATTTATTTCTTTTTTGTATCAAACTCACTAGTGAATGGTCCAAACCCTCTGCCTTCCACTTCCGTGCTATTTATTTGTTCACTAATTCCATGTAGAAGCAAGTTTCTGTCTTCATTGTTCTTTAAAAACTGGTCTGTCAAAAATGACCAGTGAGCTCTTGACAAACACAGTGGCTCTCTTCCAGCCCCTGTGCTCCTGGGGTTGGTTGTCTGTAGCACAAACCAGTGTTGACATTTCTCTTTCAAAATGCCCATCTCCTCTGGCTTTTCATAAATGCCATTGTTTTCTGTTTGGGGTTTTCGTTTTGTTTTGTTTTTTAAGCCTCAAATGACCCATTGGCTGTCTTCTCTTATTTTCCCTTTCCTTATCTGGGGTCATTACCCAAGCCTCAGAAAGGAGCTTCTAAGCCTTTGTCTTCTTACACTTTCTCTCTTGAAGAACATATACCAATTTTTCAAAATATGATCTCCATGCTGATAACCTTTTTATGTCCTAGCCCTTACCCTTTTCCCTCAATTCCATATGCTGACTCATTCCAGGCACAGAACTCAGGAAATAATCCTATGATTTCTGCAGGTACCTAATTTGGATACTTCACTCTCTGAAGCTATGTCGCGCATTGATTCTCTGTAGGGCTGCTTGGGGTGTGGTGAAGCATGGTAGTGGTGGTGATCAGGGAGTTGTACTGAGCTATGTAGGCCAGATTCTATCCCCAGGGACTCACCAAGGGCATGGGATGCCACAGTGGTCTGTCCTGGGTACGGGCTGTAGGGGTGTGCATTTTCAGTATAGAATTTAAAAACAATGACAAAACTGACTAGAAGTTGATATGCTTTTTATTATCACCATGTGCCAGCAATTCCAAACAATGTCAAGGAGAAATTCCTCCTACTCAAAAATTTCTTTTGTTGATCTGCATTCTAAGCAACTGCTGGTGATTACTATTGAGTTTTAACTACACATGCAAACTTCGAATTAAGACATTTTAATTGCTTATCCTTTATAAAGATCATATGAAAGTTAATTTGAAGAATTTACCTCTTATATATACATGTTCCTTTCAAGACTATGTTCAAAATTGTTCTGAATCTTTTGTGCTAAACTCAAGAGCAGCTCTTGTCACCAATCTCTGTGGTACTCTGTATTCCTGTGTTTAAATGGAAGATTCAAAACTTGCCAGAGATTTGTAAGACAGAGCTTCAATTCCATCATACTAAGTGACCCCTTGCAGTTAATATTTCTGTTTAAAACATGAAAATAGCGCCGGCCGAGTGGTGCGTTGGTTAAGAGTTGGCTTGGGACATCAACTGTGAGCAGTAGGCCCTAGTTCGGATCCCACATGAGGGCCAGTGATGCTGAGCCCTCTACAGCTAAGGTGGTGAACAACAGCTTGAGCTGAAGCTGGGCTGCCGGGAGTCGCCAGGCCATTGTAGCCTGCAGCCCCTGCTGCAGTGGGCTGCTGTGAGCTACTGTGAGCGGCTGGCAGCTAGCTTGAGCTGCTGTGAGCTGCCGTCCAATGGCTGGCAGTGACTGCCTCTTCCAGGAGGAGCACAATGATCACAATACCAACATGGGCCAATAAAGCGACATCCTCCACAACTAGACAGAAGAACAAAAGGACAGAAACTTGTCTGTTCCCCTTCCCTGATTCCCCAGTGCTGTTACCCTCTCCCACTTCCCCAGTAAAATCTTAAAAAAAAAAAAAAACCACATGAAAATAAAATAGAATGTGAACTATAAGGTGTGATATTTTTGTTTGGTTAGTGACAATTTTAGCTAACACATAAAATATTTTACTAAACTTGAATAATATATTTAAAATTTAAATTTAGTGTTTTAAAATTATTTGTTCACTCTAAAAGAACAACTCAAAAAATAATGCTTACTGATTATTACGTAATTATTACTCAGAATAATTTTGTTTTATAGTGACGTGGTTAGCAGGTCACAATGACTGTATTTCATAGCTTCTTTTTCTTTATTGTTTATTTAGTACTTTTATAGGCATCAATGTTCAGTTTTCCTTACTAAACACAATATAATATTTATATCACATATCAAAACAATCCTACACTTATATAGATTAAATGACAACAATACAAGCAGCTGACTCCCAAGTAGTATCTTTATTTTCTCTTGTCCACAAATGAAATTTTCTATGCTCAGCTCCTCAGTTTATTCTAAAACCTGGAAGGTCATTTAGTTCCAATGACATCCTAATGGAAGAACAATGTAAATGTGTGTGTGTGTGTGTGTGTGTGTGTGTGTGTGTGTGTGTGTGTGTGTGATAGTCTATTCAGGCTGCTATAACAAAATGCCATAGATGAGATGACCTATAAACAGAAAAGTTATTTCTCACAGTCCTGGAGGTTGAGAAGACCAAGATCAAGATGCTGGAAAACTCCAAGTCTGGTGAGGTTCCACTTCCTACTTCATAGTTTTGTGGGGTTTTTTCACTGAATTCACACAGGGCAAAAAGTAGAAGTAAGCTCTCTTGGACTCTTATATGGACACTAATCCCATTCATGAGGGCTCTACTCCATGATCTCATCTAATCTTAATTACTTTCCAGGCCCAACCTCCTAATACAGTGGAAGATAGGCTTTCAACACAGGAATTTTTGTTGGGGTGGAGGCAAACATTCAATTCACAACAGTGTGCCTGTATCTCTATAGTAACAATATCTATTTTTTTGGTAGTATATATATATCCATGTACATTCACATACTTGGTTTCTTGACCTCTCTGTGACATTTGATACTATTGAGTAATCTTTCTTTCTGTCTTTCCTTTAACTTCTATGACATCCTATTCTTGATTTTTGTCCAACTTTACTGACCAGTTTTTCCTTCATTTGCCCTTTGAGTGTGGGATTCCCTAATGCTGAATTCTGAGTCTTTTCTATTCTTATCCTTTTAAAGGGCTTTTGACTACCATCCATGAGCCCAGGACTCCCAAGTGGATTGCTACCTTAGGCCACTTGCCTTTGTTTCAGATCCGCATTCCCAAGTGGATAAGCCACAGGCACCTCAAACTTAACACGTGCAAAACATATTATCTCCCTCCTTCAAAACTGCTCCTCCTCTTCTTTTCCTCACTTTGGTGAATGGCACCAGAAGTTTTGGAATCATTGAAAGTTGAACCTGACAATCATCCTAGACTCTCTTAACACCCTCCATTTCCAAACCCTGTCCTTTCTAGCTCCTAAATACTTCTTCAATCTATTTCCTCCTCTATCCTCATTCTGAGCATCTTCATTTGGGGCTTCCTAAAGACTTACTAAATTAAATTCTTAAAATTTCGCTCCCTTCCTTTCTTTTCATCCCCTCCTCTTCAGTGTTTCTAGAGGATTTGTTCTAAAACATACATCAAATGGCGCCACTTCCTTGTTTAAAATCTTCTGTTGGATTCCAAATGTGTCCATTACAAAGTTCAAACTCTTTAGAATGTGAAATAGTCTGTCATAGTTTGACATTTCTTTACCTTCCCCCAAATATCTCCAACACCTCCTCAAATGCATCCTTCCCCTCAGGCCTGCTGGACTACTCTGAGCCCCCAAGCCTGCCTATGCCCTTGTATTCATGTCTCTTGTTTCTGCCTGACATTTTCTTCCCCCTTTCCTGCTCCTCTCCAGAACTTTCCTCTTTCTGGCTAACCTGTCCTTGTCTGTGCTCTCTTGAGTCCTCACAGATATTCCTCAAATGTCTCTGCCAGCTACTTCTCAGTCTTCTTTGTTCTGTCTTCCTCCTTTAATTAACCTGTAACTGTTGATGCTCTTCAGGCTTGTTCCCAGACTCTTCTCTCTTTAAATTCTCTCTTTTGGAGAATTCATTGAATTCAGCCTTTAACTACTATCAATGTTGATGTTTCCTAAATTTATCTCCAGCTGAAGTCTCTTTTGTACACCCCACTTGGGTGTCTCAGTCTTCTTAAATTTAACAAGTTCAAAGTGGGATGTCTGAAATTCCTTCCTTGTTCACTCAGCTCCTCTCTCTCTCTCTCTCTCTCTCTCTCTCTCTCTCTCTCT
>NW_017731431.1:1623761-1632419 GCF_001890085.2 Hipposideros armiger
TATGCGATTTTACCACACTCGCAAAATCGCACACAGCCGACCATACACCCAGTATGATAGCGCAAAATCGCGAATCGCGATACCATACTGGGTGTATGGTCGGAAGAGGGGGTAGTCTTATACGGCAAGTATATAACAAACTCTGTATTTTGAGTGGAAATGTTAGGGGGTCGTCTTATACGCCGGCAAATACGGTAGATGTTATCTCTTCTTGGAAGCATTTCCTAATGATCCACACCTGATTTAAGTGTGCAGGCAAACCTTACTGAATTAAGGGTTCCCCCTGGAACATTTTTCCTTCCTTGTATATTTTACTAGAGCAGTCATTTCTCTATAGTATGATTGGTGATTTTTATATCACCCTTTCCCAGTAGACTGTGAGTTCCCAAAAGTAGCCTTCAGCCTTGTTCATTTCTGCATCACTTACAATCCCAGCACAGTGCCTAGCCCATAGTAGTTGTTCAGCAGTCAGTTGTTAATAAGTATATATCAAACCTAAACTCCCCAGGGACTATGAGTATACCATTTGTTTCTCAATCAGGTGGTGGGAGCATTTGACATTTTGTGTTAAACAATTCTTTGATGTGTAGAACCACCTGGGGCATTGAGGACATTGTTTTCCTGGCTTCTGGGCTCTAAAAGCCAGTAGCACTCCCACCCCCAGCCATTTTGTTAACCAAAATTTTTGTTTCAAAGAGCTCAATCTTCAGCTTGAGGTAGCGATTGTGTCTTAAACTTCATTTCTCATGGAACCAGCACTGTTCTTTCTGCATACATGCTTAGAAATTAATAAACACCTATTGATCTTTAATTCATATTGGAAATCATTATGTTTGTTGGAACTCTATAAAGCCAAGATGAACCTTTTATATCAGTTTAGACATATCACCTTTCTGTGGCATATTTACTTATAAAATATACCCTATTGTTTTTCTGGAAAAATTAAAAAATGAGACAGTTAAAAGTATATACTAAGAGGAAGCCACAGAATATAAACTTTAAAAAAAATGGGAAAGAAAAAAAAAAGGCTCAGCTTGGTATAGTAGTATCTGAATATAATTTGAATATGATCACTGACTCTTAGAAATCATTGTAATCCAGTAAAAATATAATTGGGAAATTTTTGAATTGTTCCTCCTTTTAAAAATATGGACCATCAGACAAGGATCAAACATTTTACTTAACATGAGATTGAAACCTTTCAGTGGTATATAATATCAGTGCCTCCTTTTTCAGAGTACAGTCTTGTTTTTTACTCTTTCCTAAAGCACTTTCCTATCTGCAGTGCCTTCATGTACTTGTCAACTCGCTCATAAGTAAAGCCAATTGTTTCCTTCTATTTTGGTGTGGAATCTGCCAGAATTACATTTTAAATGTGCAATGATATTTCTTTCCTAATGTGACTGGTCTGTCAGGCACATTTCTTTCCTGGATATAATTTTGTTCAATTTTCTATTTCATATGAGACAGCATTATAAAGAATAAAAGCATAAAGATTAGACTAATATTAGCTGCATTAGTAAATTGATATTCACATCTAGCTGTGGGATGGATGTGTAGAATATTGTGTTTATCTTTTTTTTCCTTTCTTTTATTCTAGTGAGTTTTATTCTAATGACTGATTTTGAATTATAAGTTTATTATCTGTGAAATTGAACTGAATTCCTTTGTTGTTCCTAGCTCCAAATTAAAACCCATAGCCTCTCTTCTACCACCCCACCTGCCTGAAAGTATATCTTATATGATGTTTTTAAAATACTTAATAACTTATTTTTATCATTCCCACACCATGCTTTGCTAGGGCAATTGAGGACTCTATAAAAATTCAAACATACATTTTCTTGGATGAGGTTATCAGTACCCATTCCGCTTTAATCCTTATATGAATTGAGTCAGCTTGGTGACTACTACAGAAAGACATGTCTCAAAGCTGTTCTCTGGTACCCAGGTCTCTTGCAGGGTGGCCCCATTGCCCTCATTTTCTGCCTGCCTACACCCTTCTTCAGTAAACAATAACTGGGAAGGACAGAGGGAAAAGCAATTTAAGGACATAATGAACTTTTCGATAATTTAAAAATCATACAGTATTGTCACAGCAGATTTCTGTTAGTTTTTAAATAAAACTTTTATAGTTTTTCTCAGAAAAATATTCCTATCTCTTTCAATTCCTAGAAAAGAAGCAGTAGCCTGAAGGCAATTACTGAATTAAAAATAAAAAGGAAAAAGAGATTAGAGACTTAGCTAATTAATGAAATATTTAATCCCAGTATAGAAATGGTCCCATGCTGTGCATCCCACAAAATCCAACCTTGTGTGCTATTTTGGCTCTATTACATATTCAAATTCATTCAGATTTAACTGAAAAATCACTTACTAGTGCATGAAAACATGGACTACCCTTTTAACATTTTCAAGTGAGGCTGTCAACTCTGTTTTACCCTATGTGAAATGTATGAGCTCGAATGATTTGGATTGTAAATCATCTATATTTCTGTAATTGATTGGAGCCAAGTAAAATGGGACTTACTGTGAGCAGTCATCTGAGCTCAATAGAATTTGGTGACAGCTTTATGAAATGGAAAATTTTAAGGTGGAGATATTTGCACAGATGCGAGGAAACAATAAACATAAAAAATAATTTGTCTGTCTTCTTTTTAAAAGTTCCAAAATTCATTTGAAGAAAATATTGAAGTTATATTGTCAAATTTTCTAAAGACTATGGTGTCTAAGAGAAAATTCAAAAAGGGACAATAGTTTTTTGCTTGATATATTCTTTGTAGTTCTATTTATAAGAATGAAATAATTTGGGGCATCCTAAACTGGCAAACTTAGAGGAGACTTGAATAGTATATTATGGTACGTAAATTAGGCAGAATGATATTGAGCTGCCAAAAATTATGATATATAATTATTTAATTTTAGTTCAATGGAAAAAAAACACAGAATGCAAATTGAAGCTGTGCCTTGATTTCAGTTGTGTTGAATTATGTGTGCTTGTAATTATGTGTATTAGGATGATGGGAATGTGGCGTTTTCTGCTTTTGTTTCTTTTATTGCAATAAAACATGAGTTGTGTATTAAATACAAACCAGGGGATAAAATAAAGATAACAGTGCCATTTCTAATATAAAAATATTGTATAATTGTTTTCTATAGTTTCTGGTTCTGCTTCTATTGAACTTGATTTTTATAAGGGACAATGAGCTTGACTTCAGTGATTTTGTTGTTCACCAGATAGTCCCAGGATAACTGCATTTTACTGCTGAAACACCATCTGGACTTTGTTCAAAATCCTCCTTAGCATGAATTGTGGTTGGCTAATGTCTCTCCCTGTACAAACACCATAAATTATCTACTCTCCATAGGGACCTTTATCACTTTATAATTTAAGATATTTCAACCATTCAGGACACAGCTACAGGAACTTTTCAGCACTTCCCGCTATTTTTTTGTTTATAATTAGTATGTTTTTACAGATACTTTATACTGATTTGTGCGTGTGTGTGTATTTTTTTAACATGCTCAGATTCATGGATTACATATGTAAATAGTAGGTTGTTTCCATCTTCAAAAGTTGGAAACTATAAAAAAACAATCAAAACCAAAATATGTCAGATATGCTGTGTTAGAACAAGAGTAGTAAGGAGCTATTTCAGCATTTTCTCCTACTTTAACTTGTAGAGGTGTGGAAGTAATTTTAATTTTCTCATCCAACCAGGTCACAGTCCTTCCCTGTGATGGCCTTGCTCCTGGTCATCCCTGGAAGTTCTTACTCCTTAAGTAACAAGCAGCTGTCTAGGTGATAAGAATGGGATAGTAATCACCTCAAGGTGATTCTTTGTGTTTACTAAAGTCAAACACTCCAATCCTAAGAGATGGGAGGAAAGATTGACCTCCTGGCCCCTAGCTGGAGAAACTAGAAAGAAGGCTTCTCTTTGAATCTTCAGGAACACAATGGGGCTGACAGGCCAGCCTTTGCCTTCCTCCGTATACTACAGTTTTGGTCCCATAAATACAACTAATCACCTTGCAGGTGTCCAGTAAGTATATTGTTAACTTCACCTCATAAGAGCATCAAAGCCATCCCCTCTGTCCTGCTTTCTGGGTATGGCGGCGACCCAGTAGCCTATTATTAGATTTGGGCATTAGGTTCATTTTGGAAGGAGAGCTGAGAGGCCAAGTTAGCAGCTGTGCAGCAGCCCATCTAAATACAGACACGGAAGTAATCTTTTTTCAAGTGATTACTTACTTCTCAAGTAATTATCCCAGAGTTAGAATATATAAGTGGGCCTTGTTGATATCTGGTCTCTGCAACTGCCATCACATGACACCCCAGTCAGTAACCCATGGGGCAATGTGTGGACAGAGAGTAGTAGTGGATTGATGAAAGGGGTGCCATGAAGAACTGAGATGTAGCTGTCCTAATCTGTCCATTGAAGTGACCCATCTAGCTCTGTTCTCTTCAAAATAGAGTGTTCCAGAATGAGTCCTTCAGGAACTAAGTAAACCAACTGTTAAGACCAAGTAAGGGTAAGACAAATTTGAGTACCTACTATGTACCATGCACTGGGCTAGGCGTTTTACATATGCTAATCCTCAAAGTAACCCTGTGAGTGACGTATTATCATCCTTGTTTGCTAGGTGAGGAAACCATAGCTCATAATGGCAAATTGTAGAGATAATGTATCACCTCTCTATGAGTCCATGGGCATCCCTTCACCACATGCTGTCATTCAAAAATGTCCAAGCCTAAAATAATTTTGGGGCTTTGAGGGCTACTATATGGAGACTTGATTATAAACAGACAGAAAAGGAGAAGATCAGATGGGGTGGCAGTCAGGATTTCAGGGTGGCAATGGGAAAGAGTAGGAATTGTGCTGTATTTGGGTATTGGATGTTTACTAGATAAATGGTGATCACTAAAAGTATGCCTTTATGTTTCAAACCTTTCAAAGAGCTTTCCCCTCTGTTTTATCTGCTGAACCTCATCATTTATAGTGAGGCCAGGGTTGGCCCGACTAAACATTTATTGAATTACAAGGAGGACTTGCATTCAGTAGGGCTGAACTTGGAGTAGGGAATTTTATACCCAGGGTAGAATAAGACCCTCAGAGTAGGAAAAACAAGTCAAGTCAAAGTCCACAGGAAGACATGGTCACACGCAGGGAGACCATGTATAAACAACAAGTCCACAGTGCCAAAGGCAGGATTGAGGGCAGGGGTCTGATATGAGACCAGATGGCGGTGAGATCGGAGCAAAGGCAGGCCAGGGGCAAGCAGGTTAAGACTGAGGGCTGGAAGTGAGCCTTAGGACAAGTTTTTGAGCCATAGTGGAAATTATACTTGTCTTTTTGTAGGTGGGTTTGTAGTGGGTGGATAGGTAGGGCTGCCTTAAAGCTGAAAACAGTGTTAAAATTGGCATTTGATTTTCAGGATGATAGAGGATATAATATTATTTATATTTTTCAAATAAGAAAAGTGAGACCAAGAAAGACTAACTGTAGTTAGTTGTCAGTCAAATCACATGTGAGTAACAGCGTGGTAGGTTGAACTTACAGGAATTACAAAGGAAGAGACGAACACATCAGCACTATTCATGAGAATGGGACAGAATAGGCAGAACCCAGGCACACCAACTCCAATTGTCTGGGTTATCAAGTTAGCACAGATGTGTGGGGAAAAAACTTATTCCACAAATTCAAATATGTGTGAAAGGTAACTTTATTATTTTTTATAAATAACATTTAAAAAATGTCTATGATGGTCCCCTGCCCCATGGGAGGACATCTCAGTCAATTTTGGGAAAATATCCTTTTCTCCCAGAGTTGTTTTAAGTTCCAGGTTGTGTGATAGCACCTGGGCCAGGGTAAGGAGAAGGTTTGGGTGGGAATCTGCTGTGGGTCTGTCTTTTCACAATGTCATCTGCTGAGTTATCCTCAGTTCAGTCTTTCTCCAGAGTAAGTTTCTTGATTTCTGGTGAGCTGTCTCTTGTTCCCAGGCACAACTTTTTGAAAACTCCCACCAACACCTTCAGAGGGCCAGGCTCATTCGCTGCCATACTGGAGTGTCACAAAACCTGATGGTGTTGCTGGTGGTGGTGGTGGTGATCTCTGGTCTCAGGTACAAAAAAAAAATTGTTTTCTCCCTGGAAAACTCACCCCTGCTCCTTTAATTATTTCCACAAGCCTTGTTCCCCCCTCTCAACCCCTCCTCTCATTGGACAATTGACACTTCCTCAGTCTAATGTGACATTAGATCTGCCAATGCAGCAGATCAAGATCCTTCTTGCCCCCAATCCCTCCTGCATGGAAAGTCTGGAGATACCCTGGCTGGTACCCCTGATAAAGCCAGCAAGATTTCACAGTGTACTACACAAGATGCAGAATACAGTGAATTTCCTTGAAGCATCCTGCCCAGTGTTCATCTAGCTGCCTTGATTTATGTTATAGACTAAACAGATTGCAAGGATCTAAATAACTCAGTATGATTCTTGCTCCTCCATCGGAAATTACAGCTAAAGCCAGGTCAGCCTGACATGAAGAAAAGTCAATTGCTGGTGGCTGACCTCATCTCTGGCTGGTATTCTTTCGTATAACATGTATAACCTTACACGTTTTAGGAATATTCAATGAATGCTAATAGAGTACTCATCTATTAAAGATACTTTTCTTTTTATTATAATAATTATGTGGATATTTTTACAGTTGGTTGATTATGAATAATTTTTCTTTAATTTATACTTTTTGTTTATGTCCACATGTTATATTGCAATGTAGTGATGTGAAGGATGAATGTTATCAAATTTCTTACATGAAACTGTGAGTCATTTTAGCTAATTGTAGGTTATAAAATGTAACTTATTCCAGAGAGAATTCTATCACATATGTAAGTGTAGCCTATATGGGCTGTTTGTTGTCTTTCTCTTCCTCCACAAATAGAGAGGCTCTGGGTACCATGAAATGGCATTGGATCAGACAGATTGGGTTCAAATCTGGCTCAGTAGTAGTAAGTACCACCTTAAATTCTCTGAGTCTTGGTTCCTTCCTCTGCAAAATGAGTCAAAATGCTTTGTGAGGAATGTATACACTTTCCATCTTACCCCAGAGATTTACAGATGTATTATGTTTAGTAAAACTGAGAACACAAAAATAAGGTCAAAGAGGTTATTAAAGAAGAAAGGCCTTTTTATTCCTTCAGCTGAGGCTAGAGTTGTAGCAGAGCGAATGCAGGTGTGAGAAGATCTGTTATCAAATCTTACCTCTGTTATGTCTCAGCTACCGGCAAACAATTTCTCTGAGTCTCAGTTGTGAAAAACAAGTGAATTGGGCCTAACTGAGGAAAGTTTGAGATGGTTTGTCTTCAGTGCTATCCTACCCACTTCCCTTCCAGTCTAATGTGTAGAGCTCCCTTTTTTTTTTCTTATACCAGATTTTAAGCTTCCTTCACCCTTTCTCCATATCTTGAAGTTGGTAAAACATATGTGGCAGATTCAGTGCTCACCAAATATTCCATTTTGTCCCCTAAGTTTCCCAACCATCCTTGGAGTTTAGGGCCAGATGACTAGGGCTGACCAATGGAGTATGAATGGAAGTGACACATGTGACTTCTGGGCCAAGGCAGTTAAGAGACGGTGTGCTTCCTTTGCTGCCTTCTTCCATTGCTCCAGGGATGTGGGAAACCATGTTTGACATGGCAGCATCCAAGATGGACAGAGCCCGAATCTCTGAGTTGCAAGGTAGATGACAGCCTTTGCTACTGCATTAGACTTTGTGTGAGGGAGACATGAATTTTTGTTACACTAACACACTGAAATTTCAGGGATCATCTGTTACAGCACCTAGCATTAGTAATTCCAGTAAGGAACAAGACATTCACTTGAACTCATGATTATGTGTTTACCTTCCTTTTGTAATATGCACCATAGCTTAGTTTTGCCTTCTCTAGAATTTCATTTAAATTGAATCATACAACATAAATCTTTTGTGTCTGGTTTCTTTTGCTCAACATAATCTTAATGAGAGTCATCCAGGTTTTTGCATGTTTATTCCTTTTGGTTGCTAAGTGTTATCCCGCTGTATGGATATATCACAGTTTATCCCATTTACCTGTTGTTAAACATTTGGGTTGTTTCTATCTAGTTTCGGGGGTTTTACAAAAAATATTTGAAAAAAATTGAGTATCATCTGAATATAAGTATATTTTTCATTTCTCTTTAGTAAATACCTAGGACTGAAATCAGTGGGTAGCAAGGTAAGTGTATGTTTAACTTTATAAGAAATACCAAACTGTTTTTCATAGTGTCCATATCATTTTCTATCCCACCAGCAATTATGAGAGTTCCAGTTACTGTGCATTCTCATCAGATCTTAGTATTTAATTTATTTTCTTCTTATTTTTGAAAAATAGGTATTTTAATAGGTGTGTAGTAGTATCTCATTCTGATTTGGTTTGCTTTACCCTAATGACTAATGAAGTTGAGTATCTTTTCACATGTTTATTTTCCTTACATATCTTTTTTTGATGAAGTGTCTGTTCAAACATTTTCCCCACTAAAAAATCAGATTGGGGCCGGCTGAGTGGCGCGATGGTTAAGAACTGGCTTGGGATGCCAGAGGGCCCCGGTTCGGATCCCACATATGAGGGCCAGTGACACTGCCC
>NW_017731431.1:1637224-1644575 GCF_001890085.2 Hipposideros armiger
ATATATATATATATATATATATATATATATATATATATATATATATATATATATATATATATATACACCACCTCCTCTTTATCTATTCATCCATTCAGGGACACCCAGATTACCTTCACATCTTGACTGTTGTAAATAATGCTGCAATGAACATATGGATGCTCATGTCCCCTAGGAATAGTTTTGGATTTCTTCAGATAAATATCCAGAAGTGGGATTACTAGGTCCTGCTTTATCTCTTATTATAGCCTTTGTTTTAAAGTCTATTTCATCTGATACAAATACTGGTACCCCAACTTTATTTGTTTGTGTTTTTTCATTTTCATTAAACATCTTTTTCCCTCTTTACTTTCAATCTGTGTGTGACTTTCAATCTGAAGTAAGTCTTTTGTAGGCAGCATATGTAAACCTTTTGTTTTCTTATCTACTCAACCACCCTATCTCTTGATTGGAACATTTAATGCATTTACTTTGAAAGTAATTATTGATAGATATGTAGTTATTATCATTTTATTATTCATATTTTTAATCTTTTTTTTTCACCTGAAAGAAGTCCTTGTAATTCTGGTTTAGTAGTGATGAACTCCTTTAGCTTTTTCTTGTCTGGGAAGCTCTTTATCTGTCTTTTGATTCTAAATGACAGCTTTGCTGGGTAGAGTAATCTTGATTAGGTTCTTGTTTTTCATCACTTTGAATATTTCCTGCCAGTCTCTTCTGTCCTACAAAGTTCCTGTTGAGAAATCAGCAGACAGTCTTATGGGAGCTCCCTTGTAGGTAACTAACTGCTTTTCTCTTGCTGCTTTTAAGATTCTCTCTTTGTCTTTAACTTTTGGCATTTTAATTATGATGTGTCTTGGTGTGAGCCTCTTTGGGTTCATCTTGTTTGGGGCTCTATGTACTCCTGGGCTTGAATATACATTTTCTTCACCAGGTTAGGGAAGTTTTCCATCATTACTTCTTCAAGTAGGTATTCAATTCCTTGCTCTCTCTCTTCTCCTTCTGGTAGCCCTATTATGCAAATGTTGATATGCTTCATGTTATCCCAGAGACTCAGAAAACTTCTCTCATCTTTTTGGGTTCTTTTTTCTTTTTGCTGTTCTGTTGGCTGTTTTCTGGTATCTTCTCTTCTAAATCACTGATTCAGTTCTCTGCTTCATCTAATCTGTTGATTCCCTTTAATGTATTCTTCATTTCAGTAATTGTATGCTTTATTTCTGACTGGTTCTTTTTTATGTTTTCTATCTCCATTTTTATGTTTCAAATCTCTTTGTTGAAGTTCTCCCTGAGATCACTGAGAAGATTTATAAACAGTGTTTTGAATTCTGTGCCTGATAGATTAGTTGTCCCCATTTTGTTTAGTTATTTTTCTGGAGCTTTGTTCCATTTTTTATTTTGGGACATGTTTCTTTGTCTCCCCATTTTGGCTTTTTCCCCCCTATGTATCAGGTAGTACTGCTATGTCTCTCAGTCTTAGTAGAATGGCCTTATGTAGTAAGTGTCTTGTGGGGCACAATGGTGCAGTCTCCCTAGTCACCAGAGCTAGGTCCTCCAGGTGTGTCCTTTGTGTGGGTTGTGTATGCCCTGTTGTATTTGAAACTTGCATGCTGTTTGCACATCAGTGAGAGAGATTGACCCCCATACTCAATGGTTGTGAGGACTGGCCGTAACTATAGTGGAAGAGTTGTGGTACAGAGGCTGACCCTATGGAGCAGGATTCACTTTAGCATGGCTCTTGTGCCTCCCCCGTCTGTCCTTTGGGTTGTCATCCTTGGAGGATAATAGGTGATTCTTTGGCTCAATCCAAAGTTGGCCCCTGGGTGCACCAGCCCTGTGGTCTCCTGGGAGGTGACCCACTGCAGGCCAACTTCAACCACAGTCTGTGCCCTGCCCAGGGCCACCTTGCATGAGCCACAAAGCAGTCTGCAGATGACAGCCACCTGTGCTGGGCTTGGAGGTTCCTTGAGAGGCCAAGCCATAAATCAAGGCCAGCTGTTGCTAGTGCCAGGCTTAGGGCTGCTCAGCCAGAGGTATGAAAGTCTGCAGCATGAGCCAAAGCTATTTGTACAGAAATGCCACTGGTAGCAGCTTGGGCGGGCCCAAAAGTTAGGTGGGGCAGGGTCTCAGAATCACCAAAGTGGGGAGAATGAACAGTGTTAGCCAGGTTGATAGAGACTCAGATATGGTAGCCACCTGCATCTACACACATGGAAGAGGGAGGGCTCAACAAATAATCAATGACTTCCACCAGCTTCTCTGTCCAGGAGAAAGCTGCCCCTCTAGCCCTCGCCCTGCAGGCAGACACTTTGTGCCTCCCTATATGTCCCTGGTACCTTTTGAGCTGCTGCCCCAGCCCTGGGGCTTAAATTGAGTGGGTCCATCAGCAAGTAAGTCCATGTGTGGGCTTTTTAAAAGTGTCGCCTAACACTCCAGCCTCTCTCTGTCTCATTCAGCCATAATCTTCATTGTTTTCACAACAAGTGTTTGTGGGGATTTCTCTCTCCAGCACTGAAACCCTGAACTAGGGAGCCTAGTGTGGGGCTGAGACCCCTTGCTTATCTGGGGGCATCTCCATAGCTGAGATATCCCTCCTGATTTTTTAATGGTCGCATGCAGGTATGGGACCAAATCCATTCCATGTCTCTGCTCTTCGTACAAGTCTTGAGGGAGCTTCTTCTGTGTTTCCTTATTTGTAGGGTTTAAGTTCAGCTAGACTTCAGGCAATTCTCAATAATGGTTTTTCTGTAATTTAGTTGTAATTTTGATATGGTGGTGAGAGGAGGTAAGCACAGGATTTACCTACTCTGCCATCTTGGTCGAAAATTCCCAATAGTCAAGAATTTAACTCTTTAATTCATATTCGTTTTCACACTATAGAAAATTATATTATCCTCCCAACTTCTTTTTACCTTGCAAATTCATAAGAATGTTTTAATGTAAAATCAAAAAATCTTTTTATGGGATCATTTTATATATTCCAAAATGAAAAAGATTTTTTATTTTTTTTAAGCTGAGCCATCCTGCCACCTGTTGGCAGCTCAGTGGCAGCTCAACTTGGGCCGGGAATCGAACCACTGTTGCTCAGAGCTCAAACTCTTTTTTTTTTTTTNCCCTGTGGCAGTGGGTTGCCATGGGCTACCGTATGTAGCCAGCAGCCAGCGTGAGCGGCCATCCAGAAGCCAGCAACTGATCTACCTCACCTGGGAAGAGCTCAATGATGATGCCAACTTGGACCAGTAAAGCAACGTCCTCCACAACTAGACTGAAGAACAAAACGACAGCAACTTGTCTGTTCCCCTTCCCCCAAATCCCCATCACTGTTCCCATCCCCCCGATCCCCCAATTAAAAAAGAAAAAGAAAATAAAAAATCAGATAGTTTATTTTCTTGTTGAATTGAAAAAGTTTTATATATTCTGAATAGAAATCCTTTATCAGACATATGCTTTGCAGATATTTTCACCTGGTATATGGCTTGCCTTTTCATTTTCTTAACAGTGTCTTTTGAAAGACAGAAACTTTTAGTATTAATGAAATCCAATTTATTACTTTTTTATTTATTTATACTTTTTTTTTTGTCCTAATAAGTCTTTACTTAATCCAAAGCCACAAAGGTTTTGTTCTGTGCTTTCTTCTAGAAGTGTTATGGGTTTGCTGATATATTTTGAGGTAATTTTCAGTTATAGTGTGAGGTATATGTATTTTTGCATATAGATAGCTAATTGTTCCAGCATCATTTTTGAAACATTTGTCATTTTCCCATTGAATTATCTTGATATTTTAAAAACCCATTTATCATATTGGTCTGGATTTATTTCTGGGTGCTTTATTCTGTTCCATTGATCCATATGTTTATACTTATGCCAATACCACATTAGCTTGCTTACTGAAGTATTTCTTAAAATCAGATAATAGAAGTTCTCCAACTTTGTCCTCCCACCCCTATCCCAAAGTGATTTAGACTATTCTAAGTCTTTTGGATTTCCACATAAATTGTGGAATCAGTGTCACTTTTTAATAAAAAACCTATTAAGGATTTTGATTGGAAATGCATTGAATCTGTACACCAACATAGAAAAAAATGACATCTTAACAATGTTTAGCTTCCAACACATGAACATAGTATGTCTTCCAATTTGTTTGGTTATCTAATGTCTTGTAGCAACGTTTTGTAGTTTTTCAGTGTTTATTTCTTAAACATATTTTTAAAAATATTTCCTAAGTGGTTCATATTTTCCAATGTCATAATTAAAATTGTAGTTTTTTTGTTCCAGTTTTTCTTTAATATATGGAAGTACCATTGATTTTTATATTAGCCCTTCATTGTATGAGCTTGCTAAATTCACTTATTAGTTTTAGTAGATTTTTGGTAGGTTTTTTAGAATTTTATACATAGTTAATCAAGTCATCTACAAATGCAGAAAAACACAACATTTTAATGATGGAGTTTCAGACATAAAAGTATTACCAGGAGAGACATCGGAAAGGTGCCTTACAGGAATGATTTGTTAGAGTAGATAATAAATTAATCTGTGCATGGAACTGACTTCAGACCTGTGCGGGGAAAAAACAAAAAACTAAGTCATGTCCTTCCACAGATCTCTGTCCTCTGTAGTGCTTCTCTGAACTCAAACTTAAGGTTAATTAGCATAAATTGTGTTAAAAGTTAAATTAAATACAGTTGTTTAATGACTTCTCAAGGGGACTGAAAGAATTAAGATTTGAATTAAACTTTTCAGCAAAGTGACTACAATCATTTCTTGAAGAGGTGCAGGAAAGTCACAGTGTTATATTCATTCTTATAAGTCAATCAGATTAAGCCTAAATAATTATAAATAACAAGGGCCTTATACACAAATATTACTATCAATCATACTTGCCTCTTTCAGGGTTACAATAAAATAATTTTATGCTTAAATATTTGTTGATAAAGGTTCGCCATATTTTATTCATTTAATTTCTAATATCATCCAGCTCTCTCCCATTCTTGCCAGCTCTGGCCATTTCATCGTGTCTGTGGTTAATTTATATTCTACTGAAGGAATACTTCCAGAAGAAAATGCTTGTCTGGTTAAAAGCTATACTATATTAAAGACCATAAGTCTTTCAAAATTTCAGAAGGCTGTAGAACCAAAGTTTTAATCAAAGAATATACTCATGTTTTTATGGTTAGTTCATTTTTAAATAATGCTAATCTTACATTATATTAATGCTGGCTTCTCTGAAATGCATATGGAGCTTTAAAATGTGCATTACTTTTTTAAATGGTTAGTTTTATTCTCCCCAAATGTTGATTTACTCAAAATAGATTATTTTTTCTCTGAGACTGCATTCCAGTCTGTATGTAAATTGAAACACACTCAGATTAAATTAAAATAACTATGAATTATGGGGCAGTTTCCCCACATAAAGTCTTCTTACTTAACCTTTCCACATGAAAGAAAGAATCTGTATTTGGTGTCTACTGAACCTGTTTGACATTCCAGAGATATCAGAATCCTGAAGAATACATCTTAGCTGGTCCGGGTAATGCCTTTGTTGCATAAAAGAACTAAGCTGGAGAGGGATTTGTGATTTTTCAATTCTAGAAATGGTATGATGAAAAGACTAATGATCCCACACAGAGCTCAGTGTTTGTGCAATGTTTATTCAGCAAAACAGAGAGCTGTTTTTCTCTGCTATCAATCTTCAGCTTTTCTTAGACTCTGGCATAAAGTAATGGTAGAAAGCAATGTTTCAATAGCATGTTACATTTCATTAAATAAATGTGGACATATGAGTGAATGACACAAATCATTTTGAAGTCAAGTACATTTCCTAACAAGAATTTAACTTTTTTCATTTTTATTTTTTAATATTGTATGTTAGCTATATTTTAATAAAAATCTTAAAAAATATTCACCATAGTTATTCAACATTTATATACCTAAAGAAGTGATCACTACAATAAGTCCAGCAGCCATCTGACAATGTACCATACTATCACAGTATTATTTACTGTATTCCCCATGCTGTACATTACATCCTCAAGATGTATTTGCTTTTTACCTCAAAATTTGAACCTCTTATTCCTCTATACCTTCCCCCCTTTTTAAAATTTTTTAGTTACAGTTGATATTCAATATTATTTTATATTAATTTCAGGCATACAGCATAGTGGTTGGACATTTATATAATTTCAGATGTGATCCCTCTGACCTGTCCAGTACCCAGCCGGCACTATACATAGTTATTACCATATTATTGACTATATTCCCTCTGCATTATTTACATCTCCATGAATATTTTGTAACTACCAATTTGTACTTCTTAATCACTTCACCTATTTCACCCTGTCCCCAACCCCCTTCCATCTATCACCCTGATAAATCTAGTACCCATCTGACACCATACATAGTTTTTACAATATTATTGACTATATTCCTTATGCTATACCCTACATCCCCATGACTACTGTGTAACAACAAATTTGTACTTTTAATCCCTTACCCTTTTGCACCCACCCCCAAAATCCTCCCATCTGCTAACCATCAAAATGTTCTCTATATCTATAAGTTTGTTTCTGCTTTGTTTGTTCATTCTGTTCTTTAGATACCACTTATAACTAAAATCATATGACATTTGTGTTTCTCTGTATGACTTACTACTCTCAGCACAATACAGTCTAGGTTCTTCCATGTTGTTATAAATGCCAAGATTTCATTCTTTTTTATGGCTGACTAGTATTTCATTGTACAAGTTCTGACGATTGAATTCGCAAACTCATCCTAGAAAAAAGTGCTATGTATCTCACTGCTGATTATCACTATGGTCACCTTCGAAGTACTCCCCATGGGAAGTTATGTACCGATGCCAGTGTCTAGTCCACCCTTCAAAGCAATTTTGGAACTCTTTTTCTGGAAGAGCCATCAGGACTGTCATTGTATTACCCTTGATGTCCTGAATGTCATAAAAATATCTTCCTTTCAATATTTCCTTTATTTTCAGGTAAAGAAAGAAGTCACTGGAAGCCAGATCAGGTTGTAGGGAGGGTGTTCCAATATTTGTTTATGGGCTAAAACCTCCCTAACAGACAGTGCCGTGTGAGCTGGTGCATTGTCGTGATGCAAGAGCTATGAACTGTTGGCAAAAAGTTCAAGTCGTCTAACTTTTTCACACAGCCGTTTCAGCACTTCCAAATAGTAAACTTGGTTAACTGTCCAGTTGGTACAAATTCATAATGAATAATCCTGATATAAAAAAGGTTAGCAACATTGTTGCAACAAGTTTGGGAACTTAATTGTCATCCCTCATATATATATATATATATATATATATATATATATATATATATATATATATATATATATATATATA